>NW_026592710.1:3043405-3132029 GCF_907164565.1 Psammomys obesus | reverse complement strand
ACACACACACACACACACACACACACACACACACACACACACACACAGAGAATGCTTAGAAACCAGTAGCTGCTACTGGATTCCTTGGAATTGGAGTTACAGATGGTTGTGAGCTGCCATGTGGGTGCTGGGAACCAAACTTGAGTCCTCTGCAAGAGCAGCAAGTGCTTTAACCCCAGAGCCAACTCTCCGATGTAAACCTTCCTTTAAACCACCTCTGTCCTAGGCAATCAGGAACCCTGGGATGCTCTGTTGACTCCTATGACTCTGATGGATTGGAGGCAGAACAGCTCTGTTCTGGAGGAGGAGCAGGCCTGCAGGTGGCAGAGGCTTTAGCGTGAAGAAATGTAACTATTCTAGTTTCATTCCAACAGCTGGGGAAGCGGAAGTCTTTTTTTTTCTTCCTTTTTTTTTTTTTTTAATCATTGCAGCTATTAAATAGCTCCATTTTTTCCAACACGGAGGTACTCAATAAACTTTGTATAAAAGTGAGCAGATGAGCAATAAATAGAGTTTATGGGGACGGGAGTAGGTGGGGGAGGGGCCTGAGAATGTTTACAGCTCAGCAGGGGGAGCTGGAGCCTCCTTCCTTCACTTCACCTGACAGAACTGGGCCAAGAAGCCAGGGTCTGTGTGTCCCATCAGTCAGTGTGTGTCCTCAGGCTTTGCCATCTGGGACGTGACACTATCGTGGGTGTTTTCACAGAGTTCCCTAGCTGTGTGACTTTTCTTGAGGAGACATGATCAAACATATTCACCCTGGATAAGGCACAAATGACAGACCAAGGAGACGATCAGACTCTAGTCTACTACGGTGAACCAGTGAGTTATCCGGTTGTTACCAGGGTATGGTGACAGGCCGCAGAAAGCCACGGCAGCATGGGAGACAGCTAGGTGCCGCTGAGTGTCTTTGGAGCTCTGGCAGGATGTGGCAGGATGTCTCAGCTGGGAAAGGCATGGCTGACAAGCCTGATGTCCTGGGGAGGACCTACGGGGTGGGAGGGGAGAAGTTGACTTCTACAAGCTGTCTTCCCACCTCTACACACACACTTCAGTCTGCAAAGACCCCCTCTGCCAACGGTTTAAAACCAACGACAAAAACCAACCAACCAAGCAACAAACAAAAAACTGTAACTTTTTAAATGCACGGCAGCCTGGACCCGCTGCATCCTTGCTTAGCTATTGTGTCTGATTACGTGTGCCAGAGCCTTAGGTGGATGGGAGCCCTGTCACACATGAGGGCAAAGGGCAGAGTGGGAAGGGCCTGGGAAGTCATATACACACGTGTTTATATGTGTCGGTGTGGGCTACCTCAGATTGCCTGTGTTTCCCCTGGAACTCTCTCTTGTTGTTTTCCCAGCACATCTTGTCCTGGTTCCTTGTTCATGATCTCTGAGGATATGGGACACATCAAGTGTAGGCAACCTTGAGCTGAAGGGCCTCCACTGAGGGTAAAGGGGCCACACAGCTCAGGAGATTGTACTGGCATTTCACATGTTTTGATTGGAATGTCAGGTCGCACACTCAGCAAGTCCTCCTCCGTGGCTCTGGGAATTCCATCACCGACGTGACGCCAAGGACCGCTTTCAGGATCTGCTGCCTGAAAACCATCTCTGATTTTTGTTTTGAATTGTAAAAATCTGAATAAAAATATCACGCCATTGCTGTCTGGTGGGAAATGCACTGTCTTGTTACACCGATTCCCTTTGGGGCTGTATTAAATGTGAAACTCTAACAGTAAAGCAGGATGCTGTGCTGAGGCTGTGGCCGATGGGGAAGCGGGAGGCGACATGAGGATGAATGGGGGTTTGCAGAGAAGACGGGTGGGTTCTCAGAGGCTGGGTTGGTTTTGTCTCCCCTGGCAGATTTTGTAAAAGGGTCCATGCCACAGCCGTTATCTTTGTGTGTCTCTCTCTGTGCTGGGTAATTAAGGCCCCCAGGAGAGTACAATACATGATCTTGAGTTGTAAACAACATCAGAAAGCTGCTGTCTGCTTCCCATGACACTTGACAGGTGTGAGTGTGTGTGTGTGCGGGTACAGGGAGGTGGGGGCTAGAACTCAGGATGGTCAGGCAGAAGAAGAGATGCAGAAGAAGGGAAGGAACCATCCCTGTACCTCTGAAGACATCCATCAGTGGTTGCTGGGAAGGTCACCTTCAGCCCCCAGTGATGCTTACCCAGGAAGAACTCTAACCTCCAAACCATGGCACTTGAGTTTGCCTGTACAAAGACTTCAAAGCTCCCATGCTAAAGGCTTGGCACTCAGTGTGGGATCATTGAAGGGGACAGAACTTTTAAGAGGTGGGCCTTGTGGTGAAGTCTTCAAGCCTCAAAGAGAATTGACGGATGCCCTTCTTCTTTCCCTTCCTGGCCACGAGGTGAACAGTTTGCCACAGACTCCCTCCATGATGTAACACCACAGTCCCGAAGCAAGAGGAATGGTGGATGAGTGCCTGAGACCTCTGAAACTGAGGACCAAAATGAAACACATTTTTCTCTTCACAAGTGGATTCCTTTAAACTTGTCAGTGGGGCTGAAACCTGGCTAATGCATGTACTCTTCATTTACTGGGCACCTATAGGACACTGATCTCTTTCTAGGTACCATGGAAGGTACTATGGGAGGAGGGGGAGGCTCTGTCCCTGCTTCACAGCCAGGCTTCAGCATGGCAGAGGTCAAGTTCCAGTTTCATTAACAAGCAGAACTTTGAAAATTAAGTTGTTATGACTGCTGCAGTCTTGCTTTTGTAAAGCTGACTATCTAAGTCCACTATCTAAGTAAACAGGCTTGATAAGAGAAGAGAGTCTCTAGAGGGCGGGAGGCCATCTGGAGGGGAGGGGCAGCCACTCCCAGCCTTCGAAGGTCTGTGAGTGAGTCGCAGAGGCAGGAGTGAAGTTTGGGGGGGGGGGTAACTGGTGAAGTTCAGTGCTCAGAGCTGAAAACCAAGGCGAGGCCAGGTTCTCAGGCAAAGAGGGGAAAGGTGGCAGCTTCCCATGGAGAGCCTCTGAGCGAGAGGAAGAAGAGACAGGGAAAAGAAGCAGAGACATCCACGCTGTTGGCTGGAAGGAACCAGTGTGGGGAACAGAGACCCCAGGTGGGACACGGTTCGTAGGAAGAAGGGATGGATGAAAGATCTACTGAGAGGACTGTGGGGTTTAGAGGCAGATCACGTGACTGGCTTGTGTCAGTCCTTGGTTCTATGCCTGGCCCTGGAGAGAAAATGAATGCAAACAGTGATACTGCAGGACTCCTGCCTGATCTGGCCCTTTGGCGTCAGCTGGGGGGAAGGTCGTGGGTTCTTCTCACCACTGTTCTTGGCTCTGCTCTGTCCCCTGCAGCTCCATGAAAAAATACTGCCGTCAGGCAGAGATGTGTCCTCAGCCTCCACTTTCTTCCTCCACTCTGAAACTGGGCGGGAGAGAACCGACTTTGTCCCCACAGGGCTGCACAGCCTGTCTCCCGGACCTTCCTCTGCCTGCCTCGTCCTCCTCCTGACATTAGAGTGTTTTTTTCACTGTCCTCTTTTCCCAGCTCATCTCGGATTCTTCCAGGTGAAGGAGGCTGGGCAGGCAGAAGCCACTAGCTTTAGTTGCTTCCCATCCGACAGCTCTTGTCTTCGTGTGCTCCTGCAGCTGCACACGGTCGCTCAGCTTCACACATCTTCTTACATACCTACCGGGACAGGTGTCCTATGTGGCTGTTAAGGGCTCCACTCCCTCCTCCCAGAGATGAACCTGTAGCAGCATTCACACCTCCAGCTGAATTCACCTGTGTGTCCAAAAATCCTACTTCCCATCTGATGCCAGGAATATACCCAAAAAAGGATACGCAAGCCTGATACCCCAGCTCAGCAAACCCTGTCGCTCTGACCTCTGGTCTTACTGTTATGGGGAGCACTTCCGGGGATTCCACCAGAGAAGAACACTCAGACACACTCTACAGACAACTGAGAGTCTTTATTCTATAGTCCCAGCTAGTGGAGACTACTCTCAGGTATAGTCAGATTTACTTCGGAACCCGAGTTTAAGGATAGGTCTACATAGGAGTTTTTAAAGCAAAAGCCACATTCTGTTTGGTTTCTTGCTCAGCAGCTGCGGGGGCGGTTTACACAAGCAGGCAGTTTAACAGAAGCTAGGATAGGTTAGCCAGGACATCTTGACCTTGGGCTCTTAGAATAGAATCGGGCAATTTTCCACAGGGCTTCCAATCAAGAAGATCAAATTCTAGTTGAACCTAAAATGGCCTCAGCAAGAATACAAGATGGAGGAACCTCTGCAGTGTCTTGCCCTGTCACAACATCTTTGTTTCTCGTGGGTCCAGATTTGCTTTTCCTCCCTCACACTGTGCCCTGGTGGCTCCTGTCTTAGACCGTTTAGGGCTACAGGCTTCTTAGGGTCTTTCTGGGGGACATGGATTCTGCTGTCAAGCTGCCTCTACAGCAGAGCAGTGGCTCAACTTCCTTCCCTTGTGTCCTATTTCTTCCTCTCAGTGACAGCTTCAATTTCTCTTCCATTCTTCTCCCCGCCCCATCTCCTCTTATCCATGCCTCCCCTGGCCTCTCCTCTGTTCCTTCCTAGCTCCTTCTTCATTCTTGGTTAGCTTCAGCTGTTGCGTTGACACAGCCCAGAGTCATCTGCCTGAAGGAGTCTGAATTGAGGGATTGCTAAAATCAGATTGGCCTGTGGCAATGTCTGTGAGAGACTGGCTCTGCTGATGATTACTATGAGAGATCCCAGCAAACTGTGGGCAACACCATCCTTTAGCAAGAAGAAAGCTAGTGAGCATGAGGCCAGTGGGCCTGTGAGCAGCATCTTCCACGGTGTCTGCTTCAAGTTCCTGCCTTGACTTCCCTCAGTGGCGGAGTGTGATCCAGAATAAACCCTTTTCTCTCCAAGTTGTTTTGTTGGTGGTGTTTATGACAGCGACATTGTAAACTAGAACACCTTCCCTCTCTCCCTTCTTCCCTCCTTGCCTTTCACCCTATCCTCCATCTTTTCCATCCCCCTCCTCCTCTTGCTCTCCTTCCTTCTCTTGACACCTCCACCCTGGTACTGAGAACAGGAAGCACACAGATGGACGGACCCACAGCTCTTCAGGCCCAGGGAGGGCAGGCAGGAGGTAGAAACGTCCACCATGGAGCTGCCCAGTGTGTCTACCATGGACACCTGAAGCCTGGCTGGCAATGCCCCTTTGCAGAACTCCATTGTGACATGCTGAGAAACAGGTTCCTTGTGAAACCTTGAGATTAGCATGGTTATTATCTTGCAAATGACTATAACTGTCTTTCATAAATGCCGCAGTGTTTGAGACGTGGCTAGCCATGGTCTGCAGGATAATGGACTTAATAAATGATTCCTCCAGCAGATGGTTGGAGACACCAAAGCCTATTAGTTTGAGACAGGACAATACTGTAATTTCAACGAGATACAGTCTATTCTTCTCATGGCTGTTTTTTCCCCCCAAGAGTGTATGCTTCTCATATTTTTCTTAATAGGATATTTTTTTTTCTTACGGTGATTTACAAATTGCCAATCTGTTTTCTTAACTCGTACCTTCCTTTTTTTTTCTCCTTGGAAGCTTTGTTTTTCTGCTTGTCAGTAGGCAGAGCCAGATGTCCAGCAGGCAAAGAAGCAGAACCTCACCTGCCCCAGAGGGGAGCAGGGTTGGTGGAAACATATCCACAGGCACCGGCAGCTGCTGGGGTGTCACAGGGTGTTTAGTAGACGAGGAAACCCATCCCTCCTGACAGGCAGCCATCATTTCCTATCCTGCCAAGGTTGAAGAAACTTCGAAACAAAGAGGTGGGAGCCCATCCTACCCAGGAGTCAGGTAGCTGTGGTTCTTAGAGAGATGGGAGTCTCAGGACCCTGTGAGAACTGAATTAAGGCAAGGGTCAAGGCCAAGGAGGAAAGGTGGGCTTCCAGTGCTTGAGGAGTCCCTGCCAGTCTCATCTTGGCCATTGTGTTTGCTTGTAGCTCACAGCCGGAGCTGTGAGGTTTCCAGTGTCTCTGCCAATGGTTTTTTCTTTTCTTTTTGGATTTTCAAGAGTGGATTTCTCTGTGCAGCCTTAGCTGTCCTGGACTCACTTTGTAGACCAGGCTGGCCTTGAACTCACAGAGATCCCCCTACTTCTGCCTCCCAAGCGCTGGGATGAAAGGCAATACCATGCTCTACTCAATGATTTCTTTTATATGTGAACCTTGGTGCCTCCTTCTCAATGTTCCACTATCCTGCTATAGAAAAAAACCTTCAGGTATGCTAGAACCAAGATGGGAGAAGAGGACAGAGAAATTATAGGCAAGCACAGGCCGAGGGCAAGGGCCCCCAAACCTGGGCAGGATCCCCCAGAAATTAGACTTGCATATGAGTCTGTAATCTCACTTCTGGGCATTTACCTAAAAGAGCTGAAAACAGAGACTAGCGTATGCAGACACACATATTCAAGGCAGTGTTATTCACAGAAGCTAAAAGGTGGAAGCAATCCAAGGCCCATAAATGGATGAATGCATACACAAAATGCAGTCAATCCATACAACTAAATATTATTCAGCCATAAAAAGAATGTAGGCTGATTTGTGCTACAGTATGGATGAAGCTTGACCACATTGTGTTGAGTGAAAGAAGTCAGACAGAGAAAGCCATATACCAATTTTTTGTCTGCACTGAGCCAGGAAAAGGAAAGCCATAGTCCAGAGAGCTGCCTGCACTTGATGGCTGAATGGGCGTGCTCCCTTCTGGGATAATGCAAGCACACCAGAATATTACCGAGCGATGTGGCCACAACACCGTGAAACCTTTTTATGCCGCTCAATCGTACATTTAAAGATGGCTCCATGTTAGCTTGAAACCTCAGTATAAAGACCAAATGGAAAGAATCCAATCCGTGTAACTAAAGAGGAAGAGTCTGTAACAGGAGCTGGCTCTGGGCCCAGCTGCCTGGCAAATGCGGACTCCTTCAAAGCTGCAAAAGAGAAAGCTCTGTCCAGACTCTAATTCTGGAACTCTTAGCTGTAAAGGGCATGGTCATTGCCCATGCTCTGACTTGGGGAAGGCTGAGCCTGGGAAGAGAGAGGCCTGCTCTGGAGAGGAAAATGGCTGACCAGCTAGCTGAGGGCCTACCACACCCCATCAGAGTTCTAGTGCGGAGGCTTTCAGAGTGTCTCATTTCACAGGACAGAGCCCATTTGGGTCCCACACCCTCAGGAGTGGATCAAGGGGAAGCGGAGCTCTGGGCACTCTCCTGCAGTCCTAGCTCATTGCTCCATCACCTCCTCTTGCCTGTGAGGGTTCCTGCTGGCTTGTTTTGTGTGCTGAAATCCGGAGTGGAAGGTCTTCTTTTGGTGAGAGCTATTCAGTCTGGAGGTGCTTTGATGTCTTTTCAATCCTTTGTGCCCCCAAATCAAATGGAGCTCTTTACAGCCAGGCTTGAAAGGCCCTTGTTCCTGTTTCCTTTCACTAAAGGATTTCTCCCCCGTGTGATTATCACAAATCACTTTTGAATGGCACTTTACCATCCTTGGCTCAGGCATTCATTACAGAGGCGCGCACGTGCAGACCGATTTACATGTGGCTGTCTTTAAACCCCAGACGCATGTCTGGGGACATTTATTCGCACGTATACAGTATTCGCCAGCCCCACGTCATTCCCACTTTCCATTAATGAAATTATCCTTGCGGAATTATTGTCACCAAACACTCGTCTGTCCAGCGCCCCGTGACTCATTGCAGTTTCTGCTGTTTTCCATCGCAGTGACTTTGGACAGTTACTCAGGCTTGGTGATTCAGTGCTGAGCCCCTGCCTGTGGAGAGCGCTAGAATAAGATGCATTTTTTTTTAAATAGCTGGGAGAATGTTAATGGGTGTCAATAGGTTGCAGGAGAGAGAGCCGTGCCTGGAAGAAGCAGTCATGTGGATCTCTATTTGTCCCTGCAGCCTTTGCAAGAAAAGCTTTCTCAATGTCTCTGCTGCTTGAGCGGCAATTACTGAGACACTCTACTAAGGAAGAATGCATTAATTAAATGCTTTCTAGAGATTTTTCAGGTTTATCAACCAAAATGTCTGTATAAGCTCTCGGAGGAGATGAGTAAATGCTTATGGAGCACGTATCTCAGGTTTAGCCAGACACAGGCTTCGTCTGCACCTTCAGCTGGCCTCAGCCTTAGTCCCGAGCCCAGGAAGGAAAGAGACCCCAGCACTGGTGCTCAGGAGAGGCAGCCACTCACGGCAGTAGAATTGCCAGCACATCCCTTTGGAGGCCTGGATCTGGAGCACCCTGAAGATTGGAGTGGTATTTTGTCCTCAGACCACGGTACTCTGGGGAGGCTGTGGAGTGTTTGGGACATGAAGCCTCATGGGGGCATGGTTGGTCTCTGGAGAGAGAGACAAGGCCTGAAAGAGGTACTGGAACCCTGGGTCTTCTCTTTGTTTCTGCTTCCTGGAAACATGGCTTGTCTGACACATTCTCCCATCAGGCTGCCACAGGCCCAAAGTGCTGGGGCTGGGGGAACGACAACTGTGAGCGACAACAAACCTTTCCTCCCTGTGAGCTGGTTTGTCTCCGATTGTTTGTCACAGTGACAGCTAACCCACACACAGTACAGGCTCCAAAAAGCAGAGGGTGCCAGCTGGTAGTGAGGGGAACTCAGCTAAGATCCCAGACCACCCCTGCCAGCTGGCCCAACTCCCAAACCTGTCAGCTGGTGATGAACGAGAGCCATGCATATGAGGCATCTATAAACACGAGGCCCAACACACAGTAGGTGCTCTGCTGAGAGGGAGTGTGCTGGCAGACTGTCTGCTTGGAGAGAACAGGAAGGGTGCCAGGCCCACCCTGCAGGCCTGTTGGTGGGCTACACACAGTTGTTGCCATCTTGGTAGCCTCTGTTGCTCGTGGCTCAAACGGTGGATTTGAGGAGGGTCATAGGTCAGCACCAGTGAGGGTGAGATGTGCTGCAGGGGTGGGGCAGCTGGCAGCTATAAGGGGGGTTTCTGTGCCTAAGCTGGGACGTGAGGAGAGGGTCTGATGCTGTGCAAGGCCGCGTTTATGAGCGCCTGTTTCATGCTTGCTGTGGCTTTAATGTTTTCACATTAAGTGCGTTTCTGCCTCCGCACCTTCCCCCCACTCAATAGGTAGCTGGCCGCCTGTAACATCAGGAGGGTGAACAGCCAGCATTTCTGCTCTGGCTGGTGCCACTGAATCCTTTGTCCCCACCTAACCCTGTCTCTGCAGCAGACTTCTGGCCACTGTTGGTTGCTACCCCCATCTGGGGAAAGCCTTCTCTAAGACCACCAAGTCTTCAGCATTAACCCCTACTTTTTTTTTCTTTTACTCCTACTTCTTTTCACCCACTTCTTGAACCGCCAGATCATTTCAGAGATGGGCCACTATATTTGTGGTGTTGTGGTCTGCGGCCCACAGCAAAGGCCTGCTCAAGCCAGGCAGTCTCTCCTGCCGAGACGAAAGCCATCCCGGAGAGGCCGCCGGCTCCACACACACACCAGGGATAATTGCGGCGAAGAGCTGTCTAAGCAGTTTTGGTGGGCAGTGGTTGGCTTTCAGGAGTCAGCAACTTTCCCCGGGTCTGGGAGGCGACCCGTCCACTCCATGCCAGACACAGTGTGGATGGATAGGTTGGGCTGAGGTCTTGGCGTGAATCCTGCCTGGGCTCTCTGCAGTCCTGTCCTGGGCCCTGTGGCTGAACCCGCTTTCCTCCAGGCACCTCACTCTCTGCATGGCGGGGGACTGAACAGAGGGCCCAGGCTTCGGGTCAGGTGGGGCAGGGGGCAGATGAAGGGGCTACCTCATAGCTGCTGCCTGTTCTTTGGGCTGTCCTGGACCTGAGTGGACCCTGTCTCTGATGGAGGTGGACATGGTCCTGGGCCTAGAAGACAACGGTATGCTGGCAGTTTGTTGGGGTCATCTAGCAGAGAATGTGGACTGGGTGGTTGGACCAATCGTACATTGCTTGAAGCTCTGGAGCCTATAAGTGCAAGGTAGAGCTCTGAAAGGGCTGCTTCCTTTGGACTGTGAAGTAGGCACCTGCCTCCCACTTCACTCCAGCTGCAGGTGGCTGCTGATGTCTTTGGAGTTCTTGGGGTTGTGTGCATACAGCCCAATCTCCACTTTCCTAGCTACCCAGGAAGCAGAAGGCCCTACCCTCAGTAGCCAGTGTTGAAGGTGGCGACAGCTACTTTTGTAAGATTCATATAGTCCAATGAGACATTGGTCTCACTGATCTTTGCTCCTCAGTTCTGCCAACAACTGTTTCACCCCCAAATCCTATGTACCTAAACATGCCTCCCAGTAGACCTGGAATGACGTCTGTTTCCCTGACCAAATCTGGGTCTAACTGTGCCAGTCACTGCATGAAACATTATGGCATATTTGTAAAGACAGCATGCCATATCCTCCCAGCACAGGATTATGGGAAGTGTGACATGAATCCCAACATCATGATTTCTACTATGTCAAAAACAGTTACACGGAGTGAATGATAAAAGTGCAGTGCGCAGTGCCGATACTAATATGATAATGTTGAAGATGGGACTGTGGTGAATATTGGTTTTCCATTTTCCCATCTTCTTGTCTGCATTTTAAGAATGTTATTTGATAGGTAAGTATTGCTAAAAAATCATTGAAAAATAACTTGTTAAACAAGAGAAGGAGCTTTGTGCCAAGTCCCTAGCCAGTAATCTCATGTTAGTCATGGGTCTCTCGCTCTGTTGTGGAGATCTGTGGGTGAGAAGAACCGGTGACAGGAGCTCTGAGCACACCAAGCTTCCCCTGCTGAAAAAACAGAAACAGGGGTGCTGCTTGGCAGGAGCGCCTCTTCTGGGTTTCTATATGATGCGTGACATTTGAGGAAATGTGTGGGGTGGGCTGGAGAGGCAGGGCTGGGAAGATGGCTCTGAGGCTAAGAAAACTTGCTGCACAGTCACGAGTTTGGATACTGGTGTCCACATAAGAAGATGGGCGTCCAGCACATGCCTGCACCCCAGCACAGAACGGGGCAGGACAGGAGGGTCGGTGGGGCTTGGTGGCCTCCAGCCTAGTCAAGAAGATGTGAGCCCCAGGTTCAGGGAGAGACTCTGCCTCAAAGGAATAGACAGGGAATGGTGGGGAGGACTCCTGGCCACCTGACACCCTCTTCTGTCTTCTGCAGGTGTCCATATGTCACCCCCAGACACACACACACACACACACACACACACACACACACACACACAGAGAGAGAGAGAGAGAGAGAGAGAGAGAGAGAGAGAGAATAAAGTGACAAGAAAGACAAAGAAGCAAGGAAGCTTTGCTGTTTAGTTTTTCTGTCAACTTGACGCACGCTGGGGAGAAGGACCTCAGTTATGAAAGCTTTCCTCAGACTGATCTCTGTGGGCAAGTCTGTGGTGCATTTTCTTGATCAACAACTGATACAGGAGAGTTCCGCCCTCTGTGGGTCATTCAATCCTTGTGCAAGCCGTTCTGGATTGTATAAGAAAAGCAAGCTGAGCGAACCATGCGTGCAATCCTGTAAGTAGAATTCCTCCCTGAATTCCACTTCCGTTCTTGCCTCCAGGTTTCTGGTGTGAGTTACAGCCATGAACTCCCTTCACGACAGACTTTATGCTGTAAGATGAAATCAACTCTTTCCTCCCCACACTGCTTTTGGTCATGGTGCTTATCACAGTGGTAGGACGGAAGCTGATAAAGGGTTGAGGAAGTTGGGGAGACCCAGCCTGGGTTGTTTCATGGTTCTTGGCCCCCTATCATGTCAGGAACTTCCTTTTACTCCAGAGTCAAGGGCTGGGACCCAGAGGCTCTGTCTGGTGCTTGAGGTTACAGACCTTGAGTGGACAGGTCCAGCTCACTGGCCTTGGCATGGACTATCGCAGTGCCAGGTAACCAAGGGTGGCAGATAGACTGTCACCACAGGACCTGGTGAGCCAACTGCAGAGCAGGCATCAGCCATTCATACAGGGGATGTGCTCTGGCCACAGTCATTCAGGGAGGTGACATACTCTGCACAGCTCCCTAGCCAGTGGGTTATAGGAAGGTCATGACTGCAGTGGAGTTAGGTGTGCCTGGAAATCCTGGCCACAGTCTTACTTAGGATCGTAAGCAAGATTCATGCATAAATTTTTAATGACAATTTTGAAATTTTGGTTTCTTTAAAAAACACAGAAATAGTATAAGAGTGTGTTTTCACTTTAATCCCAGGGGATATGGGGCTGCTTCACAGCAGCTGACTATGATTGCCTCATGCTCTAGCAGAGGTGTGATTTTGCCAGTTGTGGATAGGTCTTCACTTCTCTTTGGGCCACAGTGCCCTTGAGGGGAGGGCGGGGCTGGAACAGTCTCTTGGCTCTACTCTGGAGAACTCAGGTTAGGATGGGGTGGAGAGTGGCTGGCCTTTGTGACCTCTGGGCCATTCTCAGTCATGGGATCCAGGAAAGGTTCAGACCAAGTTTAGAGGCATGAGCTATGGAGGCATGGTTTTATTTTATTTGACATCTGAGCCTCGGTTTTCTCAGTGATGAAATGAAAAATCAGTAGTATCTGCCTATGAGCATTGTGGGTACAAAACAAGATTGAGAAGTCTGATGGGTGGGCACAGGAGACCAGAGAGTGCTCTGCTGTCCCTACAGCAAGCAAAGCTGTAGTCATCCCTGTGAGCCATTCCCCAAGTGCCCTATCAGCTTCTCAGTAGGCCTGGACACTGACTGCAGAAGTGTGGATGTTGTTCTGACCATGTTACCAGCTTCAGACAATGTCCCATTCCTTAACCTGGCTCTTCCCTGGGACGGAGGAAGGAGTCATGACTGGTTTAGAAGGAGCAATAAGGCTGGATCTTAGGAACTAGAGTAGGGCCTGGTGTTATTCTCTGGCTGGGTCTTCGAGACTCAGAGCCACGTTTTTCACACCCACCTATCAGAGGCAAGGCTGTACTCATCAGCTTCCTTGTCTCTGTGACTGCAATACCTGGGGGGACAGTTTAAGGGAAGAAAGACATATCTTTGCTCATGGCTTTAGAGGCATCGGTCCATCAAAGCAGAGAGGCAATGGCAAAGCAGATGTGTTTATATTATGGTGGCAAAGAAAAGGAGAAGAAAGAGCTAGGACACCATACTCCTAAGACCCACCAGTGACCCAGTTCCTGTGCACACCTCCCAAAATAGCACAAGAACTGGTGACCAAGCATTCACAGCGTGAGCCAGTAGGGGGTATTTAGTGTTCAAACTGTTTGAACATCCTGCCTCTCTGCATAGCCTGTCAACAATTTTTCTTTTGTGATGCATCCACACACACTGTGCAGGGTTGTCTAAGTCTGTGGGTTTGGCACCAGGACCTGTGGACAGGGCTCTCACACATGCTAACGTCCAGGCCATCAGAGCTGCTTCAGAGTGCTCTGTGAGCCTTGGCTTTCTGTTCCCTAGTTGCATTCTACTTTCAATCTCACTCTGTCTGTGGAGGTGGGATCACTACAGGGTGGCTGTGCTGGAGGCTGGGAAGGAGTTGAAGGTAGGTGGTGGTGTCGGAATCCAGACTGGCCTGCAGAGTGGGCAGTGGAATGCAGGCTCTGCCCATTCTTGCTGAGGATGGAGAAAGGATGTCCTTTGTTGCTAGTAAGACAAACTTCAGCCAGACACTTTCCAGCTGGCCAGTCACCAACGAGAGCAAATTCCGGTGTCAGAGGAGGGGAAGGAGGATTCTGGGTAAACAGGAAGACCAAATGCAGGACGGCAGCATGGACAGTGCCAGTGGAACCAAGACCACCCTGCTTTTCATAGCGTTTCTAATTTATCTCTGCAAAAAGCAAGAGCTACTTTTACAAATGATAGGGAAGGTAAGACCAGGCCTCAGGAGTGTCCAGTGCTGCATGTTGCTTGAGATCAGCATCTGCAGATGGAGCAAAAGAGACATTCTTGGACCTTTCATGGAAATTGTTATTTTTAAAGCTTTCCATTTAGTGGAATAAGTCTTGGGAACTCTGTTCCAAATCCCCCAAGCTTTCAAGGGACAACAAGAACAGCTTGGCATAAAGTTGAGACTGAGGGTGCATGCTCTACAAATTCTCTAACCAATGTGAATGGGTCAAGCATTGGACCTTCGTTTCTGTACCTTTACTGTGCACCTGCTGTGAACAGGCATGGTCCCAGGCACTGGTGATACAAAGGTGAACCATTATGTTTTCTCTTCTCAGTGAATTTACAGTCCAATGACATACATATTGGGTTAAAAGGATATATATAGATTCCCTAGATGCTTAGTGTTACATATCATCATAGATACAGGAGATGTTAGGGTACCACATTCATCACTGATGTCTTGGATGCTAGGATACTACACATCATTAAAGATACCTGAGATACTAGGGTACCACAAAGATAACTGAGATTCTGGTGTACCACTGAATGCTATAGATACCTGAGATGCTGGGACATCACTTAGGATTACAGATACTTCAGATACTTAGGATATAGATACTTCAGCCAGGGCACCACGCAGCGTTAGAGACACATGAGATTATGGAACACCACTCACCACTGTAGACACTTGAAATGCTGGACTTTTGTTCAACACTGAAAAGAGCCTGAGATGCTGCGGTTGATGCTGAGGTACCACACAATGCTCGACTTCCTTGAGAAGCTGTGTAGACTGTTTACACTGATGTCACACGCTGGGATAGTGCACAGCATCCTGGATGTCTGGGCAGTGGTGACTTTTGGATGGAGAATCTCAGGACCCTCTTGAACCATGAGCCTTTCCCATGGAGCCTAGCTTCAAGTTAGAACTATCCCTGTCTGATATCTTGCTACTGAGAGACAGAGGTTGTGGGGTCATGGCATATTGCCTGATGGCCGGATGGCTGACTGTGGACTTTGACCCAGACAAGCTGCCTTGCCCATGGTTCATGTCTAGCCTGCCACTCAGAGCATGACCCAGCCTGTGATCCTGAACAGCCCCCATCAGCAGCGTGACAGGGCTCTGCGCAGGAACGAGAGGAGAGCAGCTTGTAGACAGCTCTGCTCTGCGTGCTGGGGACCCTGAGCTGTGGGCTGGCTGCAGGGTTCATGGTCAGGGTTCTATGCTGATGGCTGGTTAGCTTTCCAGTGGCCCTGAGAGGACGTGGGAAGCACGGAGCATGACCCAGGCGCAGCAGCTACAGGCTGGGAGAAGGTGTCCGTTTCTGTCTTTGTAAAGGCAAGTAACTGGGACAGGGGTCTCTAGGGTTAGCTCTGCCTGTTACGGTCAGCACTGAAGCGGTGACCTTGGCTTTACAAGACAAGGGACAACTAGTTGTTTTTTCCAAGAAATCACTTGTAGGAAGATGGCTTTTACCTGTTCAGAGCCAAGGAGAAAGGTCTTGTTGGCTCAAATGAGTGATAAGGAAAAAAGACTTCAGGCAATCCACCCAGGAGAGGTGACACAGGGAACCGTGAGGGAGAGGACAGGGCAGGTAGAGTTCAGTTAATTGGTGGGGTGTAGCGAGAATTTTGAAATTCCGATTTCTTTAGAAAACACAGCAGTATTCTGAGAATATTTTCGTTTTAACCCCAGGTGTGGGGATAGGAGGCTGCTTCATAGTAGCTGACTATGATTTGCCTCAAGATCTGGCAGAGACGTGATTTTGCCGACTGCAGACACAGTTTCTGTGATTGTGTGACCTTTGGTATTCTGGGGACTTTTCAGAGAGCACATAAATACTGGAACCTAGATGGGGGAGTTGTTGGTAGGTTATTGTTGCTGCTTGTTAAGTAGTCATGCACAAAGAAGAAACAACAAGAAGAAATTAAATATCCTGATGCAAAGATCAAACTTGCCTCAAGGAGTTCAACAGCCCTAATCAGCAGGAAGTAGTCTAACAATAACATCGCCCTTTCTGACTCCTGACTTTATTCAGGTTCTCTTTCTTCCCTATCCTTTTTTCCTCTCATATCTAGTGTGAGAGGGTTGAAATAAAGGGCTGGGGTAGGGTGGAAGAAAGAAGAACCCACAAAGTAGTGAACACCAGTTACAATGGTGCACACAAGACACCCCATCTCAGTCACGGCTTATGGATCTGGTCTTGTTTTCCTGCATTGCCTGTCAGTGCTGTGACAGCTTGTCCTGCCCCCCCTGAGAAACCCACCATTTCCTGTCTCAGAACCAGGACACCAGGACAGTTGTACTGAGCTGAGGCAGTGAGAGTTCTCTTTACTTCTTAATTCTGTTTCTCTGGATAGGAACTGGAAGCAGCAACTGTGGAGGAATGTTGCTTGCTGGCTTGCTCTCGGGCTTCCCTAGAGGCCTGTGCTCAACTATCTTCTTTCACAGCCCAGGACCTCCTGCCTTGGGGATAATGCTTCCCACAGTGAGATAGGTCCTCTTATATCCATCGACAATCAAGACAACCCCCATAGACCTGCCTGCAGGACAATCTGATATGGCCACCCCTTCAACTGGGACCCCCTCCTCTAGGTGACTCTGGGTCCTGTCAATTTAATTTAAAGCTAACCAGGACACCACCAAAACCAGTGTACAGGCTAAATAGCTACAGTGACAGTTTTTTCATGTTATTTTGGTTCCTCTGGGTGGTGCATAAAAGGGAACAATGGGTGGTTTATTTGCAGGCTGCATATGACCCTCACATGTGTGGGTTGCTGGGGCATGTTCAGATCAGGATGTTCAGCCCTGGAGAAGGAGAGCTCTCTGTTATCATGATTGTTTGTAGAGTGAACAATAGTTGACCAAATCCTGACCAGGAAGCATGGGTGGTATGTGTGTATGGTGGAGCTCTGCAGAGAATCTGGTGGACACTCAGGGAGTTGAGCTTTGGCAGAAAGAGGGTTCAGAAAAACTCCAGCTTCCTTGAGCAGAGAAGAGAGACAGGACCATCAGGGGGCAACGCCCAGTAGCTCACCAAGGCTGAGACACAATGAGACTGAGGAACAAAGTGCCAGGAAAAAGAGGAGAATGTGGTCGGAGTGGGTGCCTGTAACTGCTCAGAGGGATGCCCAACCAAAAGCCTAGGTCGGGCATATGGAATGAGGTACTCAAATGAGATGAGACCCTGAGAGATGCATTGGTACAATGGCATCCCTGGATGGATGACTGGGGTCCAAGGAGGTGAAACTGGGGTGTGGTCCCTGGAGGGTAAGGAAAGGTTGCCGAGGGGTGGGAGCCTCAGTTCTTGCTGGAATTTCAGGGGTGGAGCAAAGGTGGGTCAGGACGCTTAGGAGCCCGAAGCTGAGTGACATTCAGAAGGGTGACAACTCCTTGGTGGCTTTGGTTGAGGATGGCAACCTGCCCAGTGTGTGTTGTCACATCACACAACTTGCTGGACAGATGGGCAGCGTGGCACTTGTCATCAGAGTAGAGACAATGGAGGCTGGGAACAGCTGGCAGCTCGGTTCCCACAGTAGGAAAATCAAATGTGTTGCCTGCTGAGTCAGATCCACATGACCCCTGTCTGAGAGCCTGACCAACCCAGGTCGGAGAGCTGTAGACCATGATGGCCGATGAGCACCAGGATGAGAGAAATCATGTGTGCCTTGGCAGCAGTCCTGCTGGGACTCAAGGCCCTTTTGGCCTCCCCCTCCCTGACTCTGGTTCCAGCCAACCTGGGGTGAATGAGCTACGTGTTAGGAAGTGGGTCTGTGCTTTGAATGGTGTGTGGAAGAGGGTGAGCTGTGTGGGTGAGCGAGATGGACGGCTTGAGCCAAGTGGGGTGCATCTGGCTGCTGCCAGTGGGCAGCCTCCCTCCATGAGTGTTTCAGCACACAGTACATGGCCTTTCTGGCCAATCTAATCTGAGTTATGCCCCTGCACTTCTCTTAGGAGGTGGCCCATCTCTTTAGCAGCTCACTGGAGGGCTTATATGGCCGTAGCTCAGCAAGGCTTCTGCAGGACAATTGCAAGCAAGGAAGGAAGAGATAAGGAGATGATTAGGAATGTGAAAATGGAGTTAGAGGCATCTTGGCTCCACCTGAACAAGTGATATGGAATGGAAGCAAACATCATGGCTCTGTTGCCTTTGGACATGACCTTATAGGCCATATGTAAATGTTCCTTACAGGCCAGGATAATATGTTGGGGGTTGGTCTGGTGCTGTGTATTCTGATACTAATTATTGGCCCCCAAGATCTGGTTGCTGCCCAGATGAGCAGACACTCACGTATCTCAAAATGATGTTTGTGACCTTGCCTAAGAGATTATTCCTGATTGGCTGATTAAAAGGCCTAATTAAATCTGGGCAGGGCAGAATGGGGTAGGTGTGGCAAAAGTTCAAGGGCTTTGGGGACAGGAGGATCATGGGAAGAGGAAGCAGACAGGTACCAGCAGAGGAAGGAAGGAGAGGGCTGTGATAGTTTACCGTGGAGAGAAACACATTGCCAGATCTGTGTGGAAGGAAGAAAGTGGCCCAACTGGGAGAATAAACAACTATTTATGGAGTTTTGGAGGCCAAGTAGCCCAGATGGGAATGATTAAAGCAGATGGCCTGGGATGGGGGCTGGAAAGTGATAAGGATAGCTTAGGGGGTTCTATCTGCCATGGCCCAGGTGAAGTAAGGCTTATTTAAAATTCAAGAGGTGTTTGTGTCTTTAATGATTATGATAGTGGGATTATGATAGTGGGATTATGATTATGATAGTGGGATACTGCTACAATAATTATAGGGTTAATAATCAACATTATTAAATCTTACCCTTAATTTAACCACAAAAAAAAAAGCACATTAGAGCTCCCAGAGGAGGAGTTTCAGGCAGTTGTGAGTTGTGGGTACTGGGGAAGAACTCTGCTTGTCCGTAAGAGCAGTGGCCCCTCTTAACCGCTGGGCAACCTCTGCAGACCCTAATGGCCATTTCTAACTGTCAGCTTAGCACAACCTAGAGCCACCCAAGATGAGAGCCTCAACAGAGGAGCTAGATCAAGTTGGCCTGTGGGGTGGTGGTGGTGGTGGTGGTGGTGGTGGTTTTGTTAATTTTTAACTGATTTAAGAAGATTCAGCCCAGGGTAGGCAGCACCATTCTCTAGGCATGGAGTCCTGAGGAGAATGAGACATTTATTCCCTCTCTGCTTTTAACCATGGTGTGACACTTTAAATTCCTGCTTTCCCCTGAAGGCTAGACAGTAGCCTCGAGGGTAAGCATAATATGTAAGCATAATTCCCGTATGTTAGTCTTTGTCAGGGTATTCATGGCTAACAGAAATGCACCTAGAACAGCAGAACAGACCACTGAGGTCCACCCCACTGAGGCGCCGGACTCTGGTAGTAGCCATTCCCTGCTCCTCTTTGCAGCCCCAGGATTCACAGCTCTGCAGGTTCCCCCAATCACCGAGTTTCATCATTGTGCCTTTCATTCTTCCTACATTGCCCATTCTAGAAAGTTCTGCTTATAGTTCTGGAAGCCTTCATCTGGTGTGGCTGTCTCTTCTGAGGTCTAGTCTCTTTGTAGGGCCTAGGGTATAAGCTCAGTGTAGAGAGCTGTGCCACTGGTGAAAATTGCTGTGTTCTAATCCCAGCGCTGCTCAAGAGCTTTCCTTTGGAGATTGGAGCTTGGGGGATGGGCCTTTCCACTAGAGAATAGATAAATGGGGGAGCTATGCAGCAGCCCCGGATAGCAATTTCACCAGGACCTTTCAGTGAGGCCATTCTTCTGGCTCTGTTTGCCTCTGACAGCTCAGGACAGCAGTCTAGGTGGGCAGGGGTGAAGTGGGCATGAGTGAAGCCTTGTGGTCTTATGACCCAAGGGAATGAGTGACAAGCGACGACATGGTTGACACCCTTGCTGCCTTCTGGCCTAGGCACCCAAGCTTGCAATCCCCCCAGTGTGCTGTCTTGATTTTGACATTTTTACAGATACAGGCACCCAGATCCTGCTGAGAACCTCAATTCTGCCCTGCAGATGACTCAGCTGCAATGACGCTGAGTCCTCACTATGGAACTGGCTGGATTTAGGATCACCACGGAAGCACAGCTCTGAGGGGGCCTGTGAGTTTCCAGAGAGGTTTCACTGAGGAGGGAGACCCGCCCTGAGTGTGGGTGACTTTTTTTATGGGGACGGGGGGCCCAGGACAAGTGAAAAGAATACAGTGAGCCGAGGTCAACGTTCATTGCGCTCTGCTTCCTGGCTGTGGAGGAGATGGTCTTATCGCCATGACTACCCCACCGTGAACCTGGTTAGGTTCTTCCTTCCCAAGTGCCTTTGTTGTGTATTTTGTCACAACCACAAGAGAAGCAGCAACACAGCGGTTCTGCTCTACTTGCTTCCTGCGCTCTGGCTATGCGGGAAATGGTGTGTTGACACACACACACTTTGTGAGGCCTTCGTGCTCCCTCAGACTTCCATGGGGAAGTGTCCTCTTACTTTCATGCATTTTATTCAACAAATATTTACATTTCTGATTTTTACTGGGGCCCCGTTTCAGAAGCAGGGCAAAGCCTCAGGAAGCTGCCATCAACACCTGTGTTTTAGGTAGGTTGATTCTTGCTGCGGCTGGTGCAGTCCACTCTTAGACTAGGAAGACAGATGTTTATGGGAAAATAAAACAGGGTGTCTTGGTGGTGACAGGGAGGAGAAGAAGCCAGCGGTTGCTCCTTGAGGTGGGGAGAATTGACTTGTTGCATGAATATCAAGGAAAAAACCAAACTCAACAACCAAATCTCAACAACCAGATGAGGACCAGGCTGGGGCAGGTCATGTAGAGAGGAGCTGTGCAAAAGCCCTGGCAAGGTACTGACCATGGTGCTGGTGTCCATCTCAGCCTGTGAGGACAGAGAAGGGGAATGCCGCGCCCAGGAGAAGGGCAGGGCAGCCCTGTGGTCCTTTGGATCAGCTTGAGGAGCTTAAAACTCAAGACAAGGAAGCTCTAGAGGGCAGAGGAGCTGCTGGACAGAGGATGACTTCCAGGAAGATACAGAAACCAGAATCCACCCTTCCATCCACACACTGGCATCTGGTGGTTTAATCCTCAAGTCCACCTTTGACATTACTTTTGCTTAGCTTTGACCATAATCTCTGACTAAGAACAACTTGAGAAAGGACTTATCTTGGCTTAGGATTTTGGTCATGCTTTGAGTCTGTAGCAGGGAAGGAAGAGGCTCTGCCTGTGAGAGCCGGGATTGGGGTTGGGGGGGGGCGTTGAGATGTGGGTTGATGTGGGATGGCGGGTGGGTGTCAGCAGATGTAGAGGGGAAGTAATTGACCTCTCAGGCAGCAGGCTGGAAAGCAAAGCACAGAGCCATGACAGCCAGGGTCTGAATCACCTTTGAAGGTCCTCCTTTACAAACTGATTCCTGTGAAAGTTTCTACAACCTCCAAAAACAGAGGGTGAAAAGGGTTCAAAACAG
The DNA here is from genome assembly GCF_907164565.1 of Psammomys obesus. Taxonomy (NCBI): domain Eukaryota; kingdom Metazoa; phylum Chordata; class Mammalia; order Rodentia; family Muridae; genus Psammomys; species Psammomys obesus. Next base: position 3,110,705 of record NW_026592710.1, on the reverse strand, counting down.
GCTGTGGGACATTTGGATTCAGACTGTAACAGTTTTTCTGTTTTTCATCTCTGCCTGACCCTTGCCATTGACTTTTCATTTCTTGGATTCTAGTTGCAACAGAATAGCCAGATAACACGGTTCCTGTCTCAGAACTTGCTGGTGGCTGCCATCAAGTCCTTACGTGATCTGCAAGGATAATGGTGTGGACACTCTATACTGACCTTGTATCCTTTAATCCCTGTGGCCACTCTGACTTCCAGGGCGTGGGTGGAACATTGGTTCATTCTACCTTCCTGATACTCTCACCCTCTACCCCTCAGGCTTTTCCTACTTTGCTTTTCTTCAAGGCTGTGTCACCCTTTTCCGTGGTGCATGCTGAAGCACGGTAGTGCAGCCTCCAGCAGCTGCCATGATGGAGTCTTGCAAAGAGAAGAGAAATTGAGCTGGACTCCAAGGACAGCACACACAGGAGCTTCCATCAGAGTAGTCACCAAGAGGAGATACCAGGTTTACCAACTAACACAGTTCCTGCTGAAGGCAGGTCGGGGGGTACCAGATCTGGGGGTAAAGAGAAGCAGGCACCCCATTAGATAAAGCGCTGTGTTCCAGATTACACCAACCTCATAAGTTACTGGGAAGTTTGTTGCGGGGAGACGGAGGATGACGTGGACATAAAAAGTGGGGAAGCTGCCCTCTGCTGGACACAGGGCAGGTAGGAGCTGCTGTCCACCATCAGCTCAGGGATCCCAGACACAGGCAAAGTGGGTGATACTCCCTTCTGCCATGGTTGGTTGGGAAAGCCTGGGCCTCTAGGGACATTTCTGGGAGCTGAGCATCTAACTGGCCATGTGAAGACTGCTAGCCAAGCTCACCACAAGCCCCAGCCCATGTCCCGGGTCCTTGCTTCCAGGATGCCTTCAGGAGTGACCACACCGTGAGCTGTGCTGAAGGTGTCCTTTGTGCAAAGCTGACCATGGATGAGGCCCAAGGGTGAAGCTGGTAAAATTTCAACATGTTTCCTAGGGAACAAACTACAACTTCCCCCAAACTCAATTCTCCGCTATCTTTCAATTTTCTTCTATGGACTGAATTTTCACTGTGATTTCTCCCTGGTCCTCCTGACCTAGTTCCAATTTACTTTGTGGGATTTTCTTATTTTCTCCCGTCTCTGACTCTGATACATGAGGCTGTTTTATCACAGGGCGATTTTAATCTTCATGCAGAGACTCTCTGTGGTTTCCCATTTTCTGGGTTTCTTTGAGTTTCAACCGGTGCCTGTGCGAGGCTCCTGGACTCTACTGGCTGTTTGTTGAATTATTCAAGCTGCTTCTTTGCTATTCTCTTTGTGTTGGTCCATGAGCTTTCTTGCCAGAGGGATAACTTGTGTAGTGAGATGATGGCCTACTGAGTGTCAGGTACAGGTGGCATTGTGGGAAGAAGCTGGGTATGTCTAGGTTTGCCTGAGGGGAACCATTGTCAGCAGGCCACAGAACACTCACAGGAGTGAGACAGGTACAAACACTGGGGGAACAGTGGCCTGGATGTTTTGAAGAAAGCGTGCTAAGCAGACACGTGAGCACATGGAGAGAGGGGTGGAGTGGAGAATCCAACAGTATTGACATTTGCTGAGCCAACAAGATCCTGTTAGATAGAGTTCTCTGTTGGGAAAATATCAAAGGATGCAAACAGAGATTCACACACTTTCTACTTATTAATCCACTCATATGTACATCTACTCATCTGTCCATTCATCCACCCATACATCCACCTAGCCATCCATCTACCCATCTATCTGTCTATCCATTTACCACTCATCATCTATCCATCTACTCACCCACAAACCTCTCATCCATTTGTCCACTCATCTGTCCATCCATCACCTATCTATCTATCTATCTATCTATCTATCTATCTATCTATCTATCTATCCATCCACCCACCCATTCACCCATCAAACCACCCACCACGGTCTTAGTTATTTTTCTATTTCCATAACAAAAAAATACAACCAAGACAATTTATAAAGAAAGTGTTTAATTTGAGGCTCACAGTTTCAGAGAGTTAGTCCATGACTATCATTCATCCATTCATGCATGCATGCATCCATCCATCCATCCATCCATCTACCCTTCTGTCAATCCATCCATTCAACTGTCTGCCACCCATCATCCATCTACCTACTCATACATACCTTCCATCCGTCAACTATCTATCCATCCAAGTATCCATTCACCCATTTATCATCTATCTACTATCTATCCACTCATCCATCCACTCACAGCACATACCTAACTATTAATCTATCATTCATCATCCATCATTTATCGATTCACTGATTTATTCATTCACTTAGCTACCCAGCAGTCCATTCAGCCATGCATCTGTTCATCTATCATGTACTTATCATCCATCCATTCACCCATCCATATAACCCACTCACCCATCACCATCCCATCCACCTACCCACTGACCCATCCACCCACCTTTCCATCCACTCGCCGGTTCATCTATCTCTCCATCTCTACTAATCTGTCCACGCACTACCCTTCACCCATATACCCATTCATGCATGCATGTATCCATCTATATGCCTGTCTGCCATTCTCTCCATCCATCTACTCAACATCATCCATCCATCTGTCCAGTCACATGGTCCACTCGTCTATCTACCTTTATACTATACATTCTTTCAGGCACCCTGGATGCAGCTGTAAAATAAAAGAGCTTTTATTTTTATGAGCAACACAAGTGAGATCAGCTTATAAGTCCCCAAACCAAACCAAATAAACAAAAACAACAACAACAAAACAAAAACAAAAACGGGCTGCAAGATGATATCCAAAGGACTGGGAGCCTTCCCAAAATAATCAAAGTGGTTTTCTACAGAAAATAAAATAGAATTATACCAAATCAAAATGACTCTGCAATTCCATCTTACACCCATCAGGGTGGCTATGATAAAACACACACACACACACACACACACACACACACACACACACACACACACACGTGACAGCACATGCTGCTGGCGAGGTTGTGGAGAAAGGGGAACACCACTTCATTGTTAGTGGGAGTGCAAACTTGTACAACCACTTTGGAAATCAACCTGGTGGTTTCTCAGAAAACTGAGACTAGCTCTACCTCAAGACCCAGCTATACCACTCCTGGCCATATACCCCAAAGATGCTCCACCATGCCAGAAGGGCATTTGCTCAACTATGTTCATAGCAGCTTTATTCTTAATATCAGAAACTGGAATCAACCTAAATGCCCCTCAACCAGAGAATGGATAAAGAAACTGTGGCACATTTACATAATGGAATATATACTCAGCTATTAAAAACAAGGACATCATGAATTTTGCAGGAAAATGGATGGAACTAGAAAATATCATTCTGAGTGAGGTTACTCAACCCCCCAAAGACACGCATGGTATATACTCACTTATAAGTGGGTATTAGCCATAAAGTACAGAATAACCATGCTACAATCCACAGACCCAAAGAAGCTAAGTTACATGGAGGGCCCAAGGGAGGATGCTGGAATCTCACTCCGAAGGAGAAATAAAATAGGCACTAGAGGTGGATGGGGGCAGGGAGCTGGGTAGGAGAGGGGATGGGAACAGGGGTGGGAATCGGAGTAGGGAGAGAAGGAGGATGAGAAATGGAAGTTGGAGGTGGGGGCATCTCTGGGATGTGCTAGAGACCTGGGATAGGGCAGACCCCAGAAAGTCTGTGGGAGTGACCCTCACTGAGACTCCAGACGAGGGGGATATGGAGCCTGAAGTGCTCACCTCCTGTAGCCAGGCAGGACTTCCGGTGGAGGGGTAAGGACACCAACACACCCATAAAACCATCTACCCAAAATTTGTCCTGTCTGAAGATGTGCAGGGTCAAAGGTGGAGCCAAGACTGAGGGAATGGCCAACCAAAGACTGGTCCCACTTGAGACTCATTGCATGGGAGAGGACCTTGACACTATTAATCCTTGACACTATTGGTACTCTGCTATGCTTGTAGACAGACCTAGCATAACTCCTCTGAGGGGCTTCACCCAGCAGCTGATGGAAACAGATGCAGAGACCCATTATGCAGAAAACATTAGACAGAGCTCTAGGGGAGTCCTGTGGAAGAGTTGGGGGAACAAAGGAAGGGGCTGGAGGGGTCAAGGACAGATGACCTACAGTGTCAACTAACCTGGGCCCATGGGGGCTCACAGAGACTGAACCACCATCCAAAGAGCATCTGTAGGCTGGTTCTAGGCCACCTGCACAAATATAGCAGATATGTAGCTTGATTTTAATGTGAATACCCCAATAAATGGAGTTGGGGGCTGTCGCTGACTCTGTTGCCTGCCTTTGGATTCCCTTCCTGTAGCTGGGCTGCCTGGTCTGGCCTCAGTGGGAGAGGATGTGCCTAGTCCTGTAGCGACTTAATGTGCCAGGGCGGGTTGGTACCCATGGGGGACCTCCCCCTTCTTTTGAGGAGCAGAGGGGAGAATGGGGGAGGAAAGGGAAATTGCTGAGAGGAGAGAAGGGGGCTTCGATTAGGATGTAAATCAAATCAAATCAAATCAATCAATCAATCAATCAATCAATAATAAATAGACAGTTAAAAATAGAATTATAGGAGGTAGGGTAGAGTAGGAAAGCAGATGCTTTTCCCAATAAAAATCCCTACCTTCTCCCGAAGTTAGTAGGGTCTTTGTGTGCATGAGGGGACAGGACTAGTAGCTCAGGGATTTGGGCCATGCGTGGGCTTGAGCAGTGATGTCTGTCATTCAAAAGCAGGGACTCGCCAGCTGGTGTTTTCCAACCTCCAGGACAAAGACTGGGTGACTCACAGTGCTGGCCAGCAGTCAGATAGCCCGAAGGACAGGCTAAGCCAGGCTCCGTTTTCCTCTTCTTGGCTGCACAAATCAGTAAAGGATTAGACTCGGCTCTTGTCATTGACATTGATTGATTTCCGAATTTCAAAGGATGTTAATTTTAAGATGGCAGCGTTTGGGGACATTTCATTATCTCCCATTAGAACATGGAGAGCATCGAGTATTTTAATCTGGGGGACTGAATTATTTAGGGTCTGGCGTTGACATGTCTAATGAAATATGCTTCCTTGTTCTTTGGGGGTTCCATATCTGGCTATGGAAATTATTCATTAACACGGAGCGAGGGAGAGTGCCCTTCTATTAGGGCCATTAAAGTGTTCTATTACTGATGATCTATAAAGGGAAAAACACCGATCAGATTCTACCAGACACACAGGGACACTGGGAAGATCATTAATTTTAATGATCTGGTTCAAAATCGCAAAGCCATTAGAATAAAACTTCAAGTTTGGGGGAGGGGTGCAAAGGAAATTATACTCTAAATGATTGCTAACGAGTGGGAAATATTTAAATCATGCTAAATTGACCTTAAAGTCTTGCCTGATACTCTCATCAGACACACATTATTTTGGTTCATTTCATGTTGTCCCAGCCTGGCCAGGACTCTTTCCTCTGTGACAGTCAGACTCTTTGGAACAGGACACGGTTGGTTTGTCTTTGCTTTGGCTCTGGCTCTGTAGCTGCTGGCACACAGAGACCTGGGAATGGTGCAAGGGGGAAGGGCCCTCAGCTTTTCACAAGTTTAGAGACCAGTTCATGGAATGGCTTGATTCTGACTAGAGCAGAGAGAGCGTGAAGCTGTTTGGAAGCCATGGTTTAAATGTACATTTTAGAGCCTTTGGAGGCTCCGGGTTCCATGGTGGAGTGGCACTAGGCTTCTCCTTTGTGGGCTCCATGATCAGGGTGGTAGAAGGCAGTGGAATGTGTGGGGTGAGGTGTAATGACTCTCAAGGAACAGAGAACTCACCATCTTGTGGCTAAGTGGATCCATCAGGAGGGTGCAGGGATGGCAAATTGAAAGGGCCTGTGCTCCATGGTCAATGTCAGAGCTGTCCAGTGCCCAATTCCTGGCCTCTAAAGGGATGAGGGTTGAGTGAAGAAGAAATAAGACATCAAAGTTGAATGGATTTCCAGCAGGGTGGCCCTGGGCGGCCTGCATTGCGGCTGAGCCTCTGTGCTTACTCCTTTCTCATTCTTTGTAACTGAGCTTAAATGTCACTTCCTTTGAGAGGGCTCCTCGGGCCATCCTTCGCTCACAGGAAGGGTCTCTCTCCCCTTACCCAGCTCCCTCATGGTCCTGTCCTGATGCTCAAGGGCATTTGCAGCCACTGCTCTCACTTATTTCTCACTGTCTCCACTCTAGTGCAGCTTCCATGCGAACAAAGGCTTCTCGTCTCCAGCATCCACCAGTCCTGAGGACGCCATGGGAATGAACACAGGTGAGCGTCTGGAGGGAAGCACACCTTTCTCACCCTTTGGTGGGTGAGCAGTCCCTGTCGAAGCCCTGGAATCCCAGCCAGCAGTCCTCAGCCAGCAGTCCCCAGCAGCGACACGGTGGATGCCGCCTGTGTTGGTACAACACCATTTTTTTTCCACTTAGATTTGTATTTGCCCTCTTTGCAAGTCACCATGGCAACCCCTCCTAAGTAACCAGAGAATTCCCACTTAACGATAAACTGTGACTAAGACACAGAGAAGTCAAGAGCTACAAGGCCCGAGTTTCAAGTACTTCACCATGTAATCCGGTCCCCCTCGCAGGCTCCTCTCCTCCTGTGGATTTTTGTACACTTAAGATGGACTGAGCATAAAGAGGGGAATCCGGCAAACATCCAGCAGGGGAGCGGGTCTGTAAAGAGATGAGGATGAAAACCCAGTTCAGATGGACTTCATCAACCCACATCAGACTTCAGAGAGTCTGACGCTGGGCTGAGTCATTGTCAGCACTGGTAAAGGACAGGAAACTTGGGGAAAAGTTTCCAGGCAACAGCCATTCCAGTCAGTCCAATTCCAGGTGCACAGTGAAGCTTACAGTGCGACTCCATAGAAACTCCTTTACATGGTTTACATGTGGGCGTGAGGGTGGGCCTAGAGTCTAGCGTGTTCTCTGACTGATAACACAGAGGTCAGCAGGCCACAGAGTACACGTAACACCACCCCCAAGGATGGGATTAACTGGGATTTAAGCTCAAGGTCTTGGGAGGGAGAACCTGGGATAGACACTGGAGGATTTGAGTGAGGTCTGCCTTGACAGCAAAGGATGGGGGAGCTCCGCTCCCTCAGAAAGCAAAATGGTCACCAGATTGCTGACAATACCCGCTCCCAGCCTTCTGGGAAGGAAAGCGGGTATTTATCTCCTCCGCTGGGGAGAGGCCCCTGAGTGTTTAACATTCCCGGCTGCCTAGTGCTCTGTGAGCACAAGAACCTTTGTGCCCCTAACACAATAAATTTCCAAATCCACTGTTTGGGTTCAGCACATGGTACTCTATGTGGGATTTGTGTGTGTGTGTGTGCGCGCGTGCGTGTGTGCGTGTGTGTGTGTGTGTGTGTGTGTGTGTGTGTGAGTGTGTGTGTACTCTTAGGGAGGTAAAGTACGTGCAGGTCAAACCCTTCCCTGAGTTCCCTTCCTCGGCCCTTTCAGCAAAACATGACATATTCTTCAGAGAGACCTTGGCCATTATTGACTATAATTGTGACAGGATGAACCAGTCAACTGGATTTAAAACCAGATTTGAAAGGATGTGGTAGAGAGTGGTTAATTAAAAAATGGGCTGCATCACATTCAGTAATTGACATGAAGAGCTATTTGCACAAGGAAAAATCAGTAATTTTCAATTAGCATGAAATAAGAAATGGCTCCTGTCAATTACTATTATAAAATTATGAGTGCAGAGAATATGCTCAGCAGTGTTGGGGCATGGAAGAGGCCTTCTGCTACCTGAAGAGGTGCTACCAGGAACTGCGACCCCATCACTGCAGTCATCAGGCCTGTCTGGGAACCTTGGATACTTCAGGTAATGGCTAAACACTGTGGCTGTGCATTCCAGGAATGGCAGTCGCTGCTTTGTGAAATCACTTATTTGCCTGGTACCAGACGAGGAGCTTTCCCTCCACGGGGCCACTGAACAAGGGTGCAGGCACTGTGGGTGAAGGAGAGAGCGAGAGGGATGGGACAGCTGTGCTGGGTAAACTTTGAGGACCTCAGTCTGAGCACACCCAAGGCAGCCGCTGCCCTCCACTCTGACCCCTTTCTTTCTCCCCTTTCCTCTTTGCCCCCATGATCACAAGATGTAGAGGAGAGACCAAGAGCTGGGGTTCAGAGAGGCTCAGTCCCCTTTGAGACGAGTATGCGGAGCCTGACTCATGGGCACTGCCTGCCCTGTCTGGAGCACCCCCACAGCAGCCTGGATTGTCGCTGCTTCTCTGGAAGGAAGCACGCTGCTCACAGTTGACCTAGAGATGGATCATGGCTCCTGTGAGCACAAGATGCAGAGGAAGAGCCCATGAAAGGAAGAGCTTCAGTTGTTTGGAAGTTGGAAGGGACCTTATTTCCTCTCAAACCACGTATTTATGACAGAACACACACACACACACACACACACACACACACACACACACACATCTGAGGTTACTATCTGGGTATCATTTCCTGGTGACTGATGCAGAAAAGCGCTTTGTGAAGTTGTCGTTGGACGGAGGGCTGCATCTCCTTGGGGTGAATAGCGCCAGGCTGTGGGGCCCCTGGCTTAGGGCTCTGCAGTGTTCTCAACCTCTGGCTGCAGCGTCCCTTCATCTCCAAGACACCCGGGATCATTTTCATGCCAGCATCTCTGGGACTGAGGCCCAGGCTAGATGGAATGTAGGCGGGGGGAGTCTCCTCAGGACAGTGGTGACAGAGGCTTCAGAGGGGTGAGAGAGAGTCGTGAGCTGGCAGGTGTCTTTCCCGTGAGAAATGCCCCCGCTGCTCTTCCCAGAGCTCTCACGGGTCCTGGGACTGTTGAAGGGCTCTGGGGACCCTGGGTAGCTCACTATCAAGAAAGCCCCCTGCGGTATACAGATGACAAAGACGTCACAGAGGCTCAGAGAGAGAATCTGGTGGAAAATTCAGGGCCGGGCGCTGGGAATCAAGCAGGCACACAGCACGACACGTGTGAGCGCAGGCTTCTGCACAAGCACGGGTGTGCTCCCTGCACATACATGGATGTGTGTGTGCACATTGGGTGCAGGTATGTGCAGAGTGTGTGCAAGCACGAGCACATGTGTCAGTGCACGCAGGTGTCTGCACGTGTCTGCGTGTGCGGGCTGTGCGGTGCCTGGGGGTGTATGCGGCGAAGACGGGCAACCCCACAAGAAGGGATCTGCTGCCCCTTCAGCCTCTGCCCTGCTTCTGCCCTGGTCCTGGGCTCCCGCTGTGCATATCGATGAGAGGTGGCAGTGGTCCTCACCTGGGGATGCTAGGCTGTGCTCCATGCTCTAGAGATCTCAAGGAGAAGGCTGCCCTAGCTGGCCCCGTTTTCTTCTGGAGTGGAGATGGTACTTGATCCTCCCCAACTCCCAATACCTGTGACCTCCTTGGGGTAAATGGTTCCTTCTGAGGGACAAACAGTCCCATCAGTAGACTAATCAGGTGGTCAGGGGCTCTTTCCAAGGCCAGCAAAGAAGAAAAGATTGGACTGATGGTGCCAAGGCAAGCTCCTTTTCTCTGCACAGTGGCCCCTGGCTGAGCGAAGCCGGAGCAGTGTGCTGCCTTTCAGTGACGCTCTTCTCCGCAGTACAGGCTGCTGCTGGGACCTTACCGGCCCCGTAACTGGCTCCTCCAGTTCGCTTCCACCGTGAGCCCAGCACTCACCCTGCTTCTGCTCCAGCCTCTGCAGTTCCCTGACTCCGAGCAGTCATCTCTGACACTGTACACAAGTGCCTGGAGGAGGACACGCCTGCCTCCTGCCGGTCCATCTGTCCATCTGCCTGGCTCGCTTCCCCACCCGGCCAGCCGCTTCCAGGCTCCAATACAGGCAGAGCTGACAGGGTAAAGGCAAGGAAACTTCCAGATTTTTTTCCTGCCCAACCCGAGGCAGCAGATTTCCTTCCAGCTGGCTGTAGCCACCTGAGCCCGGTTCCTGCCTGGAGAGCTCGGGCCTGCAGTGGATCATTCCATATGTCTGTCTGATTCCCACAGAGGCTAGATGCAAAGCTCCTAACACTAGGTGTCTGTGCCCGCTGAGGAAAGCATGCTGGCGACCCCAAGGGAAACGCCACATTCAAAGATGATCTCATCCTCACCTCCAGCAGCAGCGTGACTCAGCGATCCCCCATGGGCACCTGGCCTTCATCCAGGCGAGTGCCAAACACGTGTCTCCTTAGAAGAAGGTGTGGTTCTCTTTTGACTCTGTGTCTCGGCCTTCTTTCCTGGTGGCAGGCAGTGGCCTCTCTTAGTTGCTTTCAATGTCCAATTCATCCTTCCACTTGTGAGGTCACTGTCCCTGTGGCCAGAAACCTGGGCATTACTTACGACCCTGGGGCCGAGCCGCTGCTGCTGAGACAGGGATGTTACCCGTTGTGGGAGCAGGGTCATGGCTGCACTCAGACTGCCCAGCAGCTCTGGGTCCAGGAGCTGGTGACCAGGCTGCAGAGGGTCCCTCCATCAGCGAAGGCACAGGTCCCAGCTGTATCCCCAGGCCAGAGTGGCTCTACACGGCAAGATCTGTCACCCTGCACAGTGAGTCCTCCGTATCATGCTTTCCCATTCGACTGTGTTCTCACTGGCGTGGGAGGTGCCAGGACTGCAGCAGAACACAGACCCGGGCCTCTCCTCAGCTCACAGCTGCCGAGTGCTGAGATCCCTTGGACCAAAGCGTCCTCAATGGAGATGGTGAGGAACAGTGGGCTCCCGGCTTCTCTGGAGGAGCACCCCTGCCTTCAGGCTGGCCTTGGCAGGTGCATGCCTCTGACCAGGCCTTTGCTGGCCACCCTTCTTGCAGCCCACTGCTCCACAGATCTGTTTCGCCAGGCAGATTGCCTGAAACCGGGACTATTCACAATGAGGGGCTTTTATTTATGTTGGGGAGAAATACTGACATTTCCTAAAATAGTGGTCTTTTATTCAATTGGCAGCAAATTCGGGAGCTGTTAAACACGGTTTGTGCCCAGCGGGTGGCAGCTAGGGACAGAGCTTTTTGTCTGCCTGCATGCTGGGTGGGGCGGGCGCTTTTCCACAAGTGCCCTCCTCTGGCTCAGGGGATGCTGGCTGTGGTGTTCTTCCTGTCCGGCTGGGACTCACCGCTCTGCTGCTCCATGGCTTGTTTTAATTTCCTTTTCTTTGAAAAGAAATATTCTCCGTTCATTTATTCACCTTTTTGGCAAGATGTGAGTCACAGATGAAAGCTGCACTGTGCAAAGAGGAGTTGGGGCAAAAAAAAAACAAACAAAAAAGAGAAAAAGCAGAGCAGAAAGCTAGGCTTCCTGTTTCTGAGGCAGAGCAGAGGATGCGAAATTCTCCCAAATAGCAGGTAATGAATCAGCTTGTACAGGGAGACTGTCTGAGCGGCGGGGGCACTGGAAATGGCTAGGAAGCTCTTGGGAGAGAGCTGAGGAGGAAAACACTGCAAGATGGTTACTCACATGTGTGTGCGTGTGTGCTCATGTGCAACACGTGTGTGCAGGGGGGTGCACATGTGTGCCTGTGCTGAAGGCCAAAGGTCAACCTTGGGTGTCTTCCTGGATTGCCCTCCACCTTTACAGCCAGGGTCCACTCTCACCCACTAGCTGGCCTGGTTGGCCAGAAAATGAAAACCCTGGAGGGAATCCCCTGTCTCTTTTGCCCTGTTGCAGGTTTGGTTACGTCTGTGCAAAACCAGGCTTGTGTTTTTCCCTGGTGGCTGCTGAGGGCCTGAACTCAGTGTCTCGTGTTTACAGGCGAGCCACCTTCCTGTCCCTCAAACGGGCGTCCTGCCAGAGTTCCCCAGCGCACAGCCTTAGCATGGCTTCAGGAACGCCAGCCACATTCCCGTGGTGGCCATCCCCCTGCATCGCATCCTTTCTGCAACTGCAGAGGGGGCGTGTGTCCAGCTACGCACACACACCAATGAGCAGAAGAGGGGGCAACACCTCCCTGTCTGTCCTGTCCCATCTGTGGTGGGGGCTGCCAATCCTGGCAGCACCACCGACCCAGTCTGCAGCAATGGTGTGGGAAACCTTGGGGATTGGGGGAGGGGGAGAAGGAGGGGGAGGGGGAGGGCAAAACGAGCAGATGCCTCTCTGTACAAGCAGTCTTATTAGCGAAATGGGTCATTCTTTGCCTTGATGGCTCCTTTCTTAAGGTGCCATTAAATCCCTTGAAAAAGACTGAAGGAGGTGCCAGTCCATCTCCTGACCCACCTACCTGTGGCAGCCGAGCAGGCTCAGGGGAGCACTGACAGGGAAAGCCAGACAGATACTGGCCGATGGCCCAACTCATGAGGAAACTCCAGCACAGCCCTCGTCCCTCCTTTCAGCCTCACCGACGGTGTTCTGTCTCCAAATGGTCCACCTTGGGAGGCATTTGTTCAGTTTTCTTTAGGGGTTTCCTCATTCCTTAAAAGGCTCAGATTGACAGGTACCAGCCTCTAGTCCCTCCCAGCCGGGTGGTTGGGTGAAGACCTGGTCTCAGGGCATTCCCAGCCAGCGTGACCAGGCTCACACTGAAAGGGAGACCACGGCCCTCTATGCACCCCAGATGCTCTGCTCTCTCCTTTCTTGTTCTCCACAGCTTCAGTGACCTTGACTGGAAGTCATCCGGAGCAGAAATGAGTCCTCTTTTGAGGGCCTCAAAGACCTGGCCCTCATGGAGAAACTGGATGAATGAGCAATATACGTGAGATTCTGGAGAATGTGGAATGGGACAGGCCCTCCCTGTGGGCCTCCAATCAAGGAACAGAAGATGAACCTACCAAGCCCACTGTGGTCACCAATATTCACACCTGGTGTGGGTTGAATTGTGTTTCCCACAAGATGTACTAGAGAACGTACCAGTACCACACACGTGACCTGACCTGGCAATGGGGTCTCTGCTGACGTGGTCAGAGGAAGATGAGAGGCCTGATCCAGGTTGGTGATGGTTTTCCTAGAAGGTGAAAATCTTGATGGGTCTCAGTGGGGAGAAGGCACAGAGGAAGAGGCATGTGAACTCATACGAGTGACATCCCTTCAGAGGCTGGAGGAGGTAGGGAGGGTCCTCCTTTACGGCCGCCAGAGGGACGTAGGCCCACTGACAGGATTCTGCTGCTTCAAGCACCCAGTGTGTGCAGACGTGCATGTGTGTATGTGAGTGAGTGTGTCTGAGCGTGTGCGTGTGTGAGTGTGCATGAATGTGTATGGGAGTGTATGTGCTTACATGTGTCTGGGACTGTGGGTACGTGTGTGTGTGTGTGTATGGAGTGTGCATGCATTCATGTCTGTGAGTGTGTGCTTATGCATGTACGTGTGTGTATTTCTATCTTTGCTAGAGCAGGAGGAACGTCATCCAATGTCCACCACAGACTTCTTAATACATCCGGGTCTCTGCCATTCTCTTCCTTGGGGTCAGACTCTCCTCCACCCGGCTCCAGTCCCGGGGCCAGCATCCTCCTTTCTCCTTCAGCTCCCAGCTCTCCAGCAGAGTCTGCTCTAAAGGTCACTCATGCAGAAGTGTGTTCATCTCCCTGGACCTTATTCAAGTCCACCATCACCAGTGGCTTGTAGACTAGCTCCAGCCAGTCCCCAGACTTCCCATGTGATTCCGAGCGTGCTCACTGTAAACAGCCGGCAAAGTCCCCTCGCCTGGACCTGTCTCTCTGGTGGCTGGCTGGGCTCCTGCCACACAAACTTAATATTATGAATTCAAGGCATCTTCAAAAAGCGGAGCAGCATCACCCTGCTGGACCAGCACGGTTGACTGGCGCCTGCACCATCCTTGTGCCCCCTTCCCAGGGATGCTGCCCTATCCCTCCTACCCCCAGCGCTCCCATCTGGGCCTTGCTACTCAAAAGTGCACACTTTTCTTACTGCCACTGTTCTCCACTTTGGTGTGCGCGTGTATGTGTGTATTTGTGGTATACACACATGGTGCATGCACAGGGCTGAGTGGGTTTTTCTCCCTTGCATGCACCTGTAGAGGCCAAAGGTCACTGTCAGGTGTCCGGTTCTGTCGCTCTCCACTGTATTCCCCTGAGAGAGGGTCTCTCACTGACCTTGGAGCACTTGTCGCTCTCCACTGTATTCCCCTGAGAGAGGGTCTCTCACTGACCTTGGAGCACTTGGCCAGCAAGCCCCAGTGATGCTCTTGACTCCACCCTCACACCCCACCTCTGAGGTCACAGACACCAGACTTTTAACCTGGTGGCTGGAGATCTGAACTCCGATGCTTTTGCTCTGGCCTCTGCTTCTTTTATAATTTCAGCTCATTCTTTTCAGTATCCTTCCCTGGAAGATGATGATTCTGCTCTTCTCTTGCCTGTCAATTGGGTGAACACATGTTCAGACACACACACACACACACACACACACACACACACACATAGACACACACACAGAACTCTTGCCCCTCCTTCCAGTAGTATAATTTGTGCTTAGATCAATATTCAGCATTTGCATAATTATGTAATTATTATTCACAGCTGAGCCTCAGAGTGGCTCCATGATTACACTTCCGTTCCTGATGTGCTCCGTGCTTCCCTAGAATGAGTCCCGACCAGGCTGTCACCTGCTCTGTTGGCATGTGCCTATGTGTCATGCCTCCTAGACTGTCCACAGACTTAGCTCTCTGTGCAGTGTGATCAAAACTCTCACGTGGCTGGTCAGCGCGCTTGGTTTTCTGGGCAGCATCCCTCCCGGGTCTGCTTCCTCCCGCGTGGGGCTTTGGCTGCTGCTGAGACAGTCGCAGACTGTGACTCCGGGCCCCACTCTCCTGTTCAGGAGGCCAGGTCTCCTCTCAGAGTCCAGGACCCTAGTGCACCTGCGAGGCAGAAGTGGCTGTGACCTCCCAGGTGTGAGGAATCCTGCCTCCTTACTCACCTTGAGGCTTAGCTGAGCTGAGAAGTCAAGGCTGGAGGCTTACCTTCTGAACTTTGAAATCTTTCTTGCCAAATCCTATAAGAAACACAGAGTGTCTCAACTATTGGTGCTTGAATGGCTCTGTCGTCTTCTGGAAGTTTCTATCCTCCTGTCTTCTCATCCCCAGTGTTTCAAAGTTTCTCCTGTCTTGGGTGCTGCATTTGCTACTTTCCTCTTCACTGCAACAAAAACAGCCAAGAAGAGCAACAAGAAACCCAATGGAGGAAGAACTTGTCTGGCTTGCAGTCTGAAAGGGCAGAGTCCATCGTGGTGGAGGAGCGTGAGGACACCGGAAACATTGTATCCACAGTCAGGAAGAGCACAGACAATTCTCACTCCCAGGTAGCTTTCTCCTTTGTGTTCAGTCTAGGAGTCCAGCCCACATCCAGGGAGGGGCTTCCCTGCTCAGTTAAACCTTTCCAGGTCTCCCTTGCAGACCTGCCCACAGGGTGTTTCCATCTGAGGCTAAATTCAGCCAACTTGACAAGCTAAACACCTTGTCAGCACAGGAGGGTCTGTCTGTTTGCTAGATTTTCTGGGTCTTTGATCAGCTCCTTCATAGAAACTCCCAAATGTTTTTTTTCCTGGAAAATATTGTTTGCCTTGATTCTTTATGCTTTATTTCTGGAACTTCCATGATACATTAGGCTCCTAGGCGGACCCTCTAATTTCCAACTCTTCTGTGATTTTCTGCCTCTTAGTGTTTCTGATTTGCTTTCAAGGAACATTCTTCAGTTTGATCTTCCTGCGTGGCTTCCTGCATGGTTTCCTGCATGGCTTTCATTTCTGTGTGTTTCTTGTTCTCTAACTGTGCTGTTTCTTGGAGGGAGCATTCTGCTCTCTCAGGGATGTAGTGCAGTCTCTGCTCTCTTGGCTGTCATCAATTTTACACACAAAAACCTCTCCTCAGCTTCCTGCATTAGTCTCCATCCTCCAAGGTCCCCACTAGTATTTTCCTACTTCCCAGTCTCCTTTCTGTTACAGCTGTTCTAGCTTGTTGTGACAGACACCATGACTAAAAGTAACTTGGGGAGGAAAGGGTTTATTTCAGCTTACGACTACAGCCCTCACAAAGGCAAGTCAGGGCAAGAAGCCAAGGCAAGAAGGAGACCTGACACAGCAGCAGAGCCACTGAGGGCTGCTGCTCACTGACTTCCCCCCAAGCTCACACTCAGTCACCATTCCTTCCCAGCCCAGGCCCACCTGCTGGGGATGACACTAACCATGGTGGGCTGGGCCCCCCTCCATCAATTGGCAATCAGGAAAATACCAGTCTGATGGAGATGATGCAAAGCCCGATAACCGCAGGCCTCCACCTGAGCTGGAGTGGGAAAGGCCAGCCTACTGCTAGCACGCGGTCAGGACAGTCAGGAGATGGAGCTGTCCCTGTGCAAACTGCTCCGTAGCTTCCAGCTCTGCCTTCCATTTAGCAACATTACAAACCCTGCCCCAGGGAACTCTGGGTTTCTCCTAGGGTCTGAACTTGGCTCCAGTCTGCCTCCCTCTGGAACCTCCTACCCTGAAGGCTTCCATTTCAGCACTTTCTTTGTCACATGGTGCTCTGCGCGTCTCGTTGCACACTATCGAGGTTTATTGCCCTGTTCACTAGACGTCCTCATCTGCGTGTGCTTATACTTTAAAGAATCCTTTCAAGTCTCCAGCCCATCCATCCTGAACACGCCTGGCACCAATGTAAAAACCCCTCTAAGGTAATCTTGGCAGAGACGAGTGTCCGGGTACCAAGCATTTTCTTTAAGAATGCCACATCCACTTTTTGTCACTTTCTGTTCAACTTGGGATCCACATTCAGCTCTTATCACATGTGGTACACACAGCTGACAGTGGTCCTATTGTCACTCTTTGAACACCATATTTTCCCATGTCTTTGTCCATGTTCCATTGCTATAACAAAGTACCAGGGCCAGGTAATTTAAATTAAAAAAAAAAAGTGTTATCTCAAAGTTATGGAGAATAGGAAATCCAAGATTCCTGGGTTTGGGGATGGATCTCTGGTGTTCGGGGAAGCAGGGGAGGGGTGGTGCTGTGCCCTGGGTCCTGGGGGCAGGAAGCTTGAGCTGTATCACACAGCAGAGGCGTGTTTTCACATGGCAGAGGCGTGTTTGTGACTTTCATTTCTGTTGTTACAAAATGCCGGACAGAAACACCTGAAGGCAGGGGAGGTTTGCTCCAGCTCACAGTCTGGAGGTGCAGTCCATCATGGTAGGAAGACCGTGGTAGTGGCAGGAGGCTGAGGCTGCTGATCATGCTGCAACCTCAGTCAGGAGCAGAGCCATGAATTCGAACGTTCAGCCCATTTCCTCTTTTTTAGTCAGCCTGGAACGGGTCCCGCACACCCTCAGCAACAGTCTCTTTACTTCAGCTAAACCTCTCTGGAGACACCCCCACACATGTGCCGAAGTGAGGTTAAGTCAAGCTGACTGCCAAGACGGGCTGTGACACCCTCTCATGGTAACAGAGTCATAGCTCCACTGAGCAGCTCCAGCATGGAGCCCGCCCCCCGCCTCAGCTAAACACCAGCTGACACAGTCAAAGCATGGGGACTAAGTTCCAGTACATGTGTGCGCTTTGACTTCAGCTCATGTAATCTGGTGCTGGAGACACCCGATTTCCAGACCCTGACCCTGAGCAAGCCCAGCACAGCTCAGGAATGAAAACAGCAACACAAAGGTGTCAGGGCCATTGTCCTCAGGGCACAGCACAGAGGAAGGGACATGACCAGGAAGATTACTCCTTGATTAATGACATCACTGATGACAGACAGCAGAAGCCGATAGTGAGCCCCAGCTATGCACACTGTGGTGTTTGGAATGACAACGGCCCCCAGAGGCTCATCTGTTAAAATGCTTGGTCCCCGGTTGGTGGAACTGGTTCTGGAAGGATTAGGTGGTGTGGAAGAGTGCCAATAGGGTCAGACTTTGACATGTCAAGAGCTCACTCCACTCCCAGTGGTCTCTTCACGCCTTCTGCTTGTGGAGGAAAGGCGAGTTCTCACACCCTTCAGGGCCACACCTCCCTGCCTGCTGCCGTGCCCTTTGCCGTGATGGTCATGGACGCTAACTGAAAGCTCCCAACAAATCTTTCACCCTTAAGTTTCCTTGGTCACGCTGAGGTATGCTAGTAACAGATTAATTAAACAGACACCAAGCTCACTTGAGCACCAGGACCTCTAGATGGTCAGATGGGCAGGCTGCCTCCATCCCTCCTTTCTGGAGTTAAAGGTAGCAACGATGCTAGAAGCAGGAGCAGTGGAATTCTTGGGAGTTCTGACACATCCCTGGAAATCTGGCCCGTTAAAGTCTCCTGCCTTACTGGTCCCATTCCCCTGGAGTTTCTCCTATCCGATGAAGATTTCCTCGGGCAGAATGCTTGCATCCGGAGCACCTCCAGACTCCCTCGGGCCTGCAGGAGAGCAGGGCCTCACCGCTCACTCTCTGGGAGCTGTTCCCACCAGCTCCTGCCAGCCAAGGAGTGGGAATCAGTGATGTATGCTGAACTCAAGTGGCTTTTCCTTTCCGAAATGCCGAGAAGAGCTAATTAACCTGCAGTAATTAGAGGAACGCTTAGATTTCTGTTGTGTGCGTTGAGACTATGCACCACCATTCCGCTCACTGTGTGAGCCTCCACCTCCTTAGATGATGCCCCAACGCCTCTCTGGAGCCTGGGATTCTTCAGGTCATGCTCTGAAAGACCCTTCCCTACAGGACGACCCTCTGTGCCATGAGGTGCTGGGAGTGCTCTGCGGAGCAGCCACGCTGAATGGGTAATGAGGCCATGCCACCCTCTGCTATGGGTCACTGATGTGTCTCTCCCCAAAGCCCTACACAGAAGTCCTAACACCCAGCACCTTGGGATGGGACTGTCAAGAGACAGGGTCCTTAAAGAGGTCACTGGTTGATGAGGTCATCGGTGTGGCCCTCATCCCATCTGATAGCTACTGTCACAAGAACAAGAGGCAGGGACCCAGGAGAGCGGGGAGATGGCCTTCCGGTTAGTCGTTTGTCAGTGCCGCAAAAACCGCAGCCACGTGGGAAGAGGGATCCCAGTTGAAGACTGTTTGTAGGCCCAATTGTAGGGCATTTAAAAAAATTAAGAGCTGCCGTGGGAGGGCCCCCATCACCGTGGGCAGTGCCGCCTGGGCAGGCGGTTCTGTTTGTACAAGAAGGCAGGTCAAGTGAAGCATCTGTGGGGAGCAAGCCGACAAGCAGCACCCCCCATGGTCTCTGTCTCAGTCCCCCAACTCCGGGTTCCTGCCTTGAATTCCTGTCCCAGCTTCCCTGGGTGATGGGCTGTGGGAGTTGTTATCAAAGCAGTGGAAACCAGATGGGCAGCTGGGAGAAGACAGCAGCGCAGTCTAAGCCGGGAGCGTCAGGAGGAAGCAGCTCTTCCCAGGCCTTGAACTTCAGTCTCCGGGACTGCAGGGCACCACAGCCCTGTTCTCTAAACTGCCCAGTCTGAGACACTTGCTCCGGCAGCCCAAACAGACTAACCACACCTCCCACCCGGCGGAGTGGAGGAGCCTGTCCACTCCCGTACCCGGACACCCACAGCCCAGGATCTCAGGGCCGCTCGCCCCGTGACCCTGTGGAACGCAAGGCCACAGCCAAGCTCGGTGCTGCTTCTTCACAGCCAGAGACACGTTTTCACCAGGGAGAAGCACGTGTTTCCTCAGCTGTTCAGCTGAAGCTCCAACACTGTTGCTCCGAACACCCATGTGAGGTTCTGGGTCTGTTTTCATGGTACTCCTGGTTTGCTGTGGCTCTAGCTCAGGCTGGAGTCACTGAGCTGCTGAGTTCACGAGAATGTGGGGGTCCGGGAGCTTCACAAACATGCTGCTTCCTTTTGAAAAATAAAGACATTTCTTTTTTTAAATGTCTTTATTTTGAAAAATGAAGACATTTTCATTTAGTATGTGGTGTGGATGCGTGTGGATGCATGTGTTTATGTATTTGTATGCATGTGTATGTGTGTGTGTTTATATGTGTGTGTGCATGTATGTGTGTATTTATGTAGATTGTGTGTGTATGTGTGTAAGTTTGTATGTTTGTGTGTGCATGTGCATGCTCACGCACAGGTGTTTTCCTGCCACAGCACACATGTGGGACTTAGAAGACAGTGTTTGGTAGGCAGTTGCTCACCTCCTGTTCTGCTCAAGCAGGGTCTTTCTGGTTTCTGCCACACAGTGTACTTCAGTGTAGCTGACCCAGAGCTTCGGGACAGCTCTCCTGTCTCTCCCTCCCATCTGTCCATAGGCGTGTTGAGATTCCAGATCAACATTACCCTATATGGCTTTTTGTGTGGAGCCCAGGGATCGAACTTGGACCGCGAAGCTTGCATAGCTAGCCCCTTTACCCACTGAGCTTTCCCCGGCCCAGGATGGGATTTAGTCGCTGCAAGCAGGCAGCAGGAGCTGCTCTCTGCGCCCCCTGGTGGCGACCTTGTGCAGAAGGCTGCTGCATGCCTTCGTGTTTCCTTGCCTCTTATATGCAGGCTAGAGGGCGGCTGTCCCTCAGCACTGCACCCAAGAACACAGAAAGGAGAAAACTGTGGGACGTGAGCCCGGGCACCTGGCACTGTCTCCCTGTCTGCCAGGACGGACCCTGCAGCACGGCACATTCCGCTGGCTCTACAAGCAAGAGCCAGGGCTCTACTGAGATTCTAAGGTCACTGTATGTACAGATTATTTTTTTCCTGTCATGGATCTTGTGCTGCACTGTTTAAGTTGATGGCTTCGCACAAAGTGCCGATGGATGGTTAGTGGTGAGCCCATTGTTAAGAGGCAAAGCAAAGGCGATGGCACTGATGAATTAATTGGTGGGCCACCCCACTCTAAAGGAGAAACGCCGCTGACTTCTCAGAGCCCGGGCGTGCTCACTCGTCTCTGCCACCCGTGGCAGGTGATTCAGTTCTCAAGAATGGCACCACCAGTCACCTTTGCAGTGTTAATTTGAATTTTATTGGCTTTCTAGTTTTGCTTGTATTTGAATTGTAAATTTATTTTGTTTCTATAGAAGCATAAGAGCCATAAGCAGAAGCAGTTTATATACCTGGCATTATATTTATGCTTATTTAAGTGACATCATTATAAAAATAATCCGAGTTAAATTGCTCCAGCTGTCTAAACAATATAATACCATTCTGGCATCTAAGCCAAATCCCAGAAGGAATAAATTAGGATGTGTAAACAAATGACAAGCCAGGTAGCGGTTGTTTACTGACTTTATATGATACAGGTGGATGTGTGTAACGTAAGTAATGTCTGTGCACACACTCTGCACGCTTAGTGTATACATCATAGTGCTTGCTGCTACAGCCACACAAATACCAACATGACACAGCATGCGTGCATGGATATACACTGTCAATACAAGACAGTTTTCATAACAGCAGGAATAAGACAGACTTAATTCTAAACCAAACATGAATGACATAGATGTAAGTTGTCCTGAGAAACACGTCCCCACCTGAATGAATCTGTGTAAAGGTATTGTTATTAGTAGTCCCTAAGCCCAGTTAGTGCTTCCCGCATGAGCATGGCTGTCGGGCCACGTCGTGGGGTATGAGCAGCTGCCAGTGGCCGAATGAGAGGGGCTCTGCCTCCCGATGCAGCCACGGACTGCTGATATCTCCTCTGCCGAGGGGTTGTTTGAACTATGAGTGCCTTGGTCTTATGCAAGTGAGCACAACTGTGTGAGCAGGTGTCCAGCAGCCATGTTGTGTCCTGGAGTCAACATTTCATGGCTCTCCTCCCACCAACCTCCATTGTTTCCACCCGCTCTGCAGTGATGTTCTTCCTCCCTGGGGAAGTTAAGACAGGTAAATTCATTCATAGCTGAGAAATCACAGTCCCTTACCCAGTGGCTTAAGTAATGATTATTTTATTTTACATGCACAGTGTTTCGCCATGGATATCCATGTACCAAGTGTGTACCCTGGTGCCCACTGAGACCAGAAAGTTGCGTCCTTTTAGTTCCAGGAATCTGCTGGAACTAAAGTTTCAGGGAGCTGGGAGTCACCGTGTGGGTGCTGCAAACCTAGCCTGAGTCCCCCGAAAGCACAGCCAGTGTCCTTAATGGCTGAGCCATCTCTCCAGCCCAATATTTGGCACTTTGATAGTCACAGAACAAACGGAAGGCACAAACGGAAAGATCCAGTCGGTGGACTGCACAGCCAAGCAGGGAAACCCCATGGTGGGTCTTGGATGCCATTTGAGGACATTCTCAGTGCTCGGTTGACGGAAGCCAGTGGTCCGTTAGCACACTTCAAAGTCGTTGCTAGGTCAGACTGAGAGGTGGGCTGGAGACAGCCAGATCGTTTGCCTCTGTGCCTGCAACTCCTCACTCTCCATAGTCACAAGGCTGTGATGATTCAGTCAGCTTTGGAGACTGGTCCTGGATGCAGGGGTGGCCTTCTCTAGGATTTTCAGTTCACAAAGCATGTGACCCAAATCTGGGGAAATGGCTCAGCAATTGAGAGCACTGGCTGCTCTTCCAGAGGACCTGGGTTCAGTTCCCAGCAGCCACATGGCAGTTGGCAGCCATCTGTAACTCCAGCTCCAGGGGCTCTGATCCACTCTTCTGACCGTGGCCACTGCATGCTCGTGGTACGCAGACATACATGCAGGCAAAACACTCAGACTCATACAAATAATCTTTAACAACACATGATCCACTTTAAAGAAATCTGTGTACTGGTAATTTTCTCCAAAGACATGTATCTGGGATAAGAAACATGAGGATTCTGTGAGTCACCCTGTCCTGTCACGTAGTTGGGCCTCAGTTTCCTCAAACATTAAATAAAAATAGTACCACAAAATAAAACAGCATTGGCTCAATTGCCTTACAACATTGTCAGGAGGCATGTCCTGATTATTTTAGGTCTGGACACACCATGAGTCCTGAGGGTCCCAGTCCCTAGCCTGCTCTCTGATAGTTCTTGTCCATTTGGCTTCTGTGCCCAGGTCATGAAGGACTTTGGAAATAAAATGCGTCAGCTATGGTCCTGGGGTAAGTGTAATTTCAGGTCTTCAAACCACTGAGCCAGAGAGACAGGCCAGGCCAGTAAACTATTCCATCTCTGCTATGGAGGAGGTAGGCCCAGGCTGCATGCTGTCTGCCCATGGATGCGGCATAGATGATGCCTGTGTCTCCAGCGTCTGTCATTCCATTATGAAGGAATGATGTGGTCTGAGGGGTGCTGTGCCTTCTTTCTTCTCTCTGCGGACGCCCACAGAGCATCCCGGAACTGTGTCCAGCTCAGGACAGCCTCTCTCTCTGTCCCACCTCTCTTTTGTTTGGTGTGACCTTGTCCCTGTCCTTCACTGTACTTTGAAGATGCCAGGAAGAGCAACAATGGACACTGGATGATTATGGATTTTCTCCGGGAGCTGCCTGACCTTGGCTGGCTCTTCTGTACCAACCTCTCATCCTCCTGTGGATACTTTTCTTCTAGATGGCCTGTGTGTGCTCAAAGGGCAGAATTCAGGTTTGCATTAACTTGAGCAAACAGCAGTTAGGAAGTACGGTTGGCTTGAGGACGGCTTGTCGCCATGGAGTCAGGCACCGTGGCTGGGTGGCTGGTGCTCTCTCAGTCTGTCACTGCAGACTAGAAAACGCATCCTTGTGGGGTCTGCTCCCAGAGCTATCCATCCTAACCCCCTCCTTTTCCCACCTCTGTGGTGCCCATGCCTGTGGGCTCCATCCTCTAGACCCTGCAGGTTGCTGTCCACCCTCCATCTCCCAGGGTGAACATGTTTGCCCTACATCTCCTCAGTGAGGACCACCGGCCCAGCTATGTCCATTTTCATAAGGGGAGAGACGGCAGGTGGAGAAGCCATGGCAGGGGGTGAAGATGGAGAAGCCATGGCAGGGGATCGCTTGGTAGTTAATTGAAGATGGCGAAGCAGAGTTCCATCGGGCCTTAATTGGATTTCAGCCCCTTGGGAGTTGTCTTAGATACAGATGCTAATGTGGGAACAGCCTTTTCCTGTGGTGTGTCTCCTTGTCATACCTAAAGACAGTCAAATCCTGGGACAAAAAGCCCTACAGTCTGAGAGGTTTTACCAGTTAGAGAGAGAGCCATGTGTGAGGCTGAGCACTGGTGAGGAATGCCTGCCGGTGATGTGGTCCAGAAGAGCCAAGGCTCCCTCTATGGTGCACACATTCCATTACCAATAGTCTTGCTTGGCTCATGTTAGGGTTTGGGGAAGTGTCCCCAAGGAACACAAGTGACTGGGTTTGCGGGGGCAGTTCCATGCTCTTCAATAACACTGCTAGGTGTTTTCCCATGCACACTGACTCCTCCCCGTGTGAGTGTACATCCTGGTGGTCCAGGTGACAGCTAAGTCGTCCCACTGTTGTCTGGGGGAGAAGCAGCTGCCTGCAGTGACTCACGGGGCTGCACCTTCACTGTTGAGATTTCCTTACAGCTCTGTTGTTCTGTCTTCTCCTGGGCACTAAATCCCTCCATCCAAAGACCGTACATGAGTTCAGGGTTCTGGCAACCCCTTGACTGGTCCACAGAGACAGACACTGTCATCGCTTGCCGCCTGCACACGGGCTTGAGTGAGAGAAAGTCACCTCGTTCAGGTGTCCTCCTCCCACTCAGCAGTTCAAGATATACACTTTCTTCTCAGGCGGGGAGAGATGAAGTCATGTATTAGGGCTGTTTTCTGGCTGTGACCCTATGGAAGATGATTGGAGAGACTTAGGAGACATTGCCAAGTGACTGTATCTTGGGATGGCTCTCTGTGAACTCACAAGACCAGCCTCCAAACTGGCACACCTCGCCCATTTCTCTGGACTTTGATCCCCTCCTCCACCCCCTTGGTACAGTGCGGATATATGGGTAGGGGGGATGTTGTCAGTCTGGGGCCTCCAGCTTCGGTGGAGACACACAGGCCTTCATCAGCTACCGATGCGCCTGTCTGGGTCCCAGGAGACTAGGCTAGCATGGGCCAGCCTTGCTGTGTCGTCACTCAGATGACAGTGACATGTGACTGAGCTGTGGGAGGAGCATCTTCCAGGATGCCCAGGACCATTCCCTGAAGATGCTAGCCCACAGACATCAGCCCGTCTATCCCAGTGTCAGATGTGTATTCAAACCTTCGTCTTTCTGAGATGCAAGCAGGATGGAAGGACATATTTATCCCTCAGGAAAGGTCTCCCTTGGCTCTGCTGCTGATCTGGCCTCCAGAGATACTTTGGAAGCATAGAGAAAGACTTTAGTCAGGGTTCTATGCCATTCCTCTCTTGCTCAGTCCAGCGAACCCAACCCTTCAGCCACCATCTGGGCTTCCTGTCACTAGCTTGTCCAGAGGCAGCACCAGGTCACGTGACTCCCTACTGTCCGGGCTGCCCTTGACGCTCTGGTGCCCTCCTCTGTCCCACAGGGACACCACTAAGATGGGACAGCTTTCTCTACAGTGGCCTCTTACCCTCGTGGTCTAGAGCTGATACACAAAGTTCAGGAGGGACCTTGGAATAGAAACAGGTGCAAAAACAAAGAAGCAAACAAACAAATAAGAAACTATTCTTGCCCACCACCTCCAAGCCGATAAATGGCAACGCAAACGCTGCTTTCCCCACTGGTTTTCTGGCATGTGTCTGCTTGTAAAAATCTATTTATATGAGACTGGGAGATGTGTGCATTTTCTGTAATGTTTAACTTTTT
This sequence comes from Psammomys obesus, assembly GCF_907164565.1. Taxonomy (NCBI): domain Eukaryota; kingdom Metazoa; phylum Chordata; class Mammalia; order Rodentia; family Muridae; genus Psammomys; species Psammomys obesus. The sequence continues at coordinate 3,085,083 of NW_026592710.1, read as the reverse complement.
TGCCACGGAGCATTAAACGCAAAGCTTATGGCTTGTGGTAGGCATCTGTTACCTTGGGGCAGAAACAGGCATCCGCTAGCAGCTCCTGAAGAATCTCATCACGGCTCAGTGTTGAGTTTGATTGTGTATTTTTAGCAGCGTTGAAGGTGAACAGATGGCTTTTTAAACAATTTGACCTATTGACGCAGTATTTACCGCCAGCTGGTTCTCTGTGGCTCCTCCCCAGAAAGAGGCATGGGGCCGTTCTAATCTGCTCAATGCGTGTTTGCTGAGAGAATGGATGCTGGCTGAAGAAAAAGCCTTTTCTTTTTGAAGAATCAGAGGTGACAACCTTTGTCCTTTGCTCCTTATGGCAGTTCAGGGCTTTGGGGAGCTTAGGCTGGTGAATACCATGACTGAATGTCTGAGCAGCACACATAAATGCAAAAAGTCTGACGCCCAAGACCACATCCTCCCTCCCATTCAGACTCACTCAGTCACCTTAGTTCTGTCCTGGACAACACCCCGTAGGAGGCCCAGGGAACAGGTCTTTTGGGGAGGTTTGAGAAAGCACGTCTGTTGAGCTTTCAGTTGGGACTGTCATGTGGCCTTGCCAGCACTAGATAGAACCAATGAGTGTCTGGGAGCAGGCAAGAGGCCAGAGAAAGCCAAGCTGGAGGCTCCCGGGGGCATTTCTACGGTTTGAGCATGTCCTTTGGTATTAGGGTACCTCTGATCTGAATGTGGTAATGCCCCCCCAGGTGTTTGCTGCTGAGGGAGGCACTGTTGGGAAAGACCTCTGGGAGAGAGGGTGCAGCAGGCGGTCCTGGGGTCCTTAGACTTCTTGAAGGGATGGTAGGGCCCCTGCATCTTGTTTTTCTCTTTTTGATTCCTAGCCATAAAGTTAACCATCTGACCCTGCTCCCTACTTTCTGACCACTGTGTGTTCTCCCTCCTCCCGGCTCTTTAACCCACCACGCGCTCTCCCTGCCTCCCTGCTCCCTTCAGATACATGTTTCTTATGGGCAGGAATATCTTCCCACGTTCAGTCCAGAAGTGTTTTTTCCCCCCAGGGCTGAATGCTGAGTTGTACTGTGTAGACTGTAGAAGCTGTGAAAGTGTGAAGATGGCATCTTAAACAGTTACACCCACTGGTAGGTCTGCCAGAGGCCCAAAGCAACAGTTTTCCTGATTGTGTACCCTAGTACTGTAAGCCAAGGAACCCTTTTCTCTCATAACCTAATTATCCTGGGACTGGAGAGATGGCTTAGCAGCTAAGAGCTCAGGCTGTTCTTTCAGAAGGCTTGGGTTCAATTCCCAGCACCCCAGGCTCACAACCACCTGTAACTTCAGTTCCGGGGGACCCGATGCCTTCTTTTGGCCTCTGTAGGCAGTGCGTGCATGCAGCGCACAGGCGCAGTGCAGCCAGCACACCTATACACACAAAGTAAAATTAGTAAACTTTAAAATACCTCAACCACCTAGGCATTTTGTTACAGTGACACTTAACAGAAAGTTGTTACAGTGACAGGTAGCAGAAAGTTGGCTCCAAGCGTTAGTTTGTTTCTGCAGTACAGAGGGAGGAATAGCCTTTGAAGGGAGAAGTGGGGGAACCTGGGAGTTTGGAGGCTCAGGCTTGAGACAGCTTAGAGTGCTATGAGAAGAACTGAAAACATTTTCTTAGGGTCAGCACCAGCAGCCGAAGGGGGTGCTTGGCAAGAGCAGTAGGTGTCCTTAGCCGCAAACACATTTGTCTCAGTCGCCGTTCTGCTGCTACGAAGAGAGCATGACCATGGCAACTCATGAACAAGAGAGAGCAGTTGACTGGGAGCTTGCTGCAGCTGCAGAAGTTGAGTTCCTCATCAAAAAGGCAGGCAGCATGGCAGTGCTCGGGCAGACATGGTACTGGGGGAGTATCTGAGAGTCTACATCTAGACAGCAGGCAGCAGGAAGAGAGAGATTCTGGTCTGGGAATGGGCTTTTTGAAATCTCAAAGCCCAGTGACACACTTCCCTCAACAAGCCCGCACCTCCTAATCCTTCTAATCCTTTCAAATAGTGACACTCTCTGGTGAATAAGTGTACGAACTTATGGGGGTCCTTCTTTTTCTTCCTTCCTTCCTTCCTTCCTTCCTTCCTTCCTTCCTTCCTTCCTTCCTTCCTTCCTTCCTTCCTTCCTTCCTTCCTTTCTTTCTTTCTTTCTTTCTTTCTTTCTTTCTTTCTTTCTTTCTTTTTGAGACAGGGTTTCTCTGTGTATCCTTGGCTGTCCTGGACTCGCTTTCTAGACCAGGCCGGCCTCAAACTCACAGAGTTCTGTCTCCCTCTGCCTCTCTGAGTTCTGGGTTTACAGGCATGAGCCACCAGGCCTGGCGATGGGGGCCATTCTCATACAAGCTATCACGACAACTCTCCATCTCCTATAAACAAAACTTAGTGGATCTTTCTGATGAGGGTCACTGAACAAGATGCTGGTAGAAACGTGGCACAGGCTAAGGTGCCAAGGATTTTGTGGACTGTAAGGTCTCAGCTAGAAACTGGATTGAAGGTTTCCTGTGTTATAGTGAGGTGAAGGACAGGTTGCATTTTGTCTTATACTTGGGATTTCGTGTAAGGGCCAGGGTTACTTTTTCTGGCAGGAGAAATTTGTTTCAAGTGTTAGTTATTTTTATTTTCTGCATACCAGTGCTCAGCCTGCTTGTATATATGTGTGCCACATGTGTTCAGTTCCTAGGGAGGCCAGCAGAAGGCATAAGATCCTCTGGAACTGGAGTTACAGATGGTTGTGAGCCAGCATGAGAGTACTGGGAACCAGCCTGAATCCTCTGCATGAGCAGCTAGTGCTCTTAACTGCTAAGCTATCTCTATAGCCACTGGCAAAAGACACTTTAAGAAAAACCACTTTAGGCTGTGGAATAGGATACTTCTGCTTGCTTTTGCCCAACTTTATAGTACAGATTGAGATTAAAAGAGAAGAAGGAAAAGAGTTGAAAACTTTTGTAGTTTGGTTAGAAAAGGGGCATGGGTAAATTTTTACCAGAAGGAGGCTCATTTTCTAGTGCCAATACAACATGGGCAAGCACTTGGCATTGAAACAGAAGGCCTTGAGGTATCCCAGGAACGTGCAAACCTCACCCTTTCCCCAGCTCTCAAAGGCGTTACCTTAGCTAGCATCAACTGTCCACCTTCACAGACTGGAATCACCTGGAAAAAAGTTTCAATGAATAATTGCCTTTATCAGGTTGGTGTGAAATGTGTCAACGAGGGATTGTAATCGTCTTTACTGATGCAGGAGAGTCCATTCCACAGGGGGCGGCACCATCCCCTAGGCCAGTGGTCCTGGGCTTCATGAAAAAGCTAACTAATCATGAGCCTATGTGGAGGCCAGAGAGCTATCCAGAAATCAGCCTTCCTCCGTGGCTTCCATCCCCAGCTCCTGCCCTGACTCCCTCGGTGATGGACTGGGACCTGGGAATATAAGCCAAGCAAACCCTCTTCCTCTAAGTTGCTTTTGGTCAGTGTTCTGTCAAATAACAGAAAAGGAAACAGAAGAGCTGCAGAAACAGTTTTCTCCAGAGTCTTTTCAGAGTGGAATCATTACCAAGAGCTGTGAATGGCCTGGCTCCTCTCCTGGTATTCAGCCAGGTGCTCTGCCTCGGTGGCTCTCATGGATCCAGTGGCAGACCCTGGTGGCCGAGCTTGGTGGTGGCTTCCAGTGAGGTTTCAAAAAAAAATTCTGAGGGGCAGGCAGTGTGCCCGTGTACACAGCCCCTGGCAGGGCAGTGAGTGAGGCTAGCTGTGAAGCTATGGTTCTCTCTGCTTCAGGGGGGACGCCAGGAAAAAAGCGACACACTAAACAGAGCTGTGAAACTCCTGAGCAGTGTGCAGAGCTGGTCTGTAAGAGGGGACTTCTGGGACCTCAGGAGCCCGTGTTCTGTCAGAGAGTGCCTCATGCTGGAGACAGCTGGAACTTATGACCTGCCCTGCTGGGTTCAGGTCTCCATTTGGGCAGATCCCTCCTCATATTTCTTCCTTTTATTTTTGAATTCCTTATTTCAAAATGGAAATACGCACTCTGCTTCTGTTCCACCCTATAATGTGGATGCATAGAAATTCCCTTTTAATTTTCACAAAGGCTCAGAGTTGATTTGCCTTTAAATCCCTGTGGAGTCTTCAGACATGGACCTTTAAAGCACTGTTGGAGCACTAAAAATCTGGCGACTCGCAGGTGGCGGGTGGATGGCCTGTGTAGAGTTGACATGTGAAATGGACTTGAGTCTTTGAGGTCAGGACTGAATGCCATGGAATATGGACAGTGACCCCTAAACACCCATGTGTTAAAGTCTTGATCTGCAGGGCTTCACTATTGTCAGGGGACCGTGGGTACCTCCTTTTGGGGTCTTCAGTGTCCTGTCCAGTGTCCCACCAGGGCCCCAAAGTAGTGGGTTCACCTCTTGGGTGGTATGGACAAAGCTGTGCACTAAATGCACCGTTTCTCACCAAGCTGATCATCTCAGGCACTTTGTTACAGAGACCAAGGCTGACTAACAGGAAGCCATTCCCATGACAGTCGGAGACAAAGGCTTTGGGAGGTGAAGTTATGGTGGCTGATACCTCACGAATGGGCCTGTACAGTCGTGGGTTGGTAGGTTAATGGGGTATGACAGGAGCAGGTTTGTTATAAAAGTGAGTTCTCATGTCTCGTGATACCCTCAGATATGTCACACTGTACCGTGCGGTCCTCACTGGAAGCTTGGCAGGTGCTGGCTCCGTGGTCTTGGACCCCCAGCATCCAGAACCATGATCTAATCCACAGGCCGTGCCTCTGGCTGCTTCCTGCTGCAGGCTGGCTACCAGAAGCTCCTGAAGTGCCTGATCACTTCAGTGTTTCTGGACTGCGGGCTCCAAGGAGTTCAGCCTTTCTGCCCAGCTGGTCTAGAGGTAAGCTCAGGTGTGCAGATCCAGACTGACCCAAGGGCTTCTGATGGAAGGACAGAAAGAACCTCAGTTCTGTGTCCTTGATGAGAGGGAGACTTGGCAAGGGTGTCTGAAGCTGGAGCCAGAGCCCTGAAGTAGCCAAGGCTGTGGTTTCTGGGGACCCAACTCTTCACCCTGGCTTGTGGCTAACTTGTGTTCTCCTGTATCTTGCATCCTGTGTACTCTTTGCCAACATTGTCTGACTTAGCTCTATGCTGACCTTGGCCATTTCTACCACCCCCGGTAATGCTTTATAGGATGCTATAATTCTTAATCAGCTTGCTTGGCCTAAGTCATCAGCTTACTCGAGCCCTCCTGGTCCCAGCTATTGCTTTTGTCTTCATTTCTCATCCCCATCCTCCCACTCGATGTAACTTCAGGATGCTTTTTTCTGCAGCTGTAGGTCACCCAGGTGTCCCTTGCAATGGGATTGTGGGAAAGATCCAAACGTCCCTGCTGATGGTGCTGATGGCCCACACTATCCTGGGACAAGCTTTCCCAGTCAGTCCTGCATATGGGATTTTCAGCCTGCTAGCCCCTTAGTTTCATGTCCGCAGGACTGGACAGAACTATACGTCTTCTGATACATAGAAACTGAGTCAAGACACGTGTACATTTTTAGGCTTCTAATTGTGTAGCTGTTGTTTCTATAGCGCTGGGGAGAAGACTGAGCCTACAGTGAAGAGAAGCCTCTGACAGTAAGAAGGGGTGAAGCTTGTCACTGTGTGCTAATTCCCCCAGCCCTATTTCTTCATCAGCAAGAATTTACCATGGGCACAGCTATTCTTTGCTTTTGCCCTCTACTTGTCCCCGCTGTGATGTTCCCGTGGGGCAATTACTCCAAAATGTGGTCCTATGGGAATTCGCAAGCACCCACCAGCCTGCCCCCTAAGCCATTGGTCCCCAGCCCTATGTCTTGTTGGTCAGCATCACACACACAGCACAAACCCACACATCAGCTTAACGTTCTTAAAGGGGCCTCCTGCCTGCACACCCGCCACACACACACCTCCTTCTAGTCCCTGGTGCCTTTTCGAGTCCATTTAATTCTATTTATGATCTCACCACCAACAGTGTATAAATTAAAGGGTGGCTGGATGGACGGATGCAGAGATGTGCATTCATAATCTGCCAGCCTTGCTCTGAGGCCTCCAATTGCAAGGATATAATTTTTTTGGCTAATAAATGAAAAGTAGCTTCCCCTCCTGTACAAGTGCTGCCTCAGCAGTCAAGGTTCAGCAAACGGCACATTCGTCTCTCCGGGGGATGGTGCCAAGGATAATATTTTGGCAGGTTATCTCCACAGCTACTCAGTACAGCGCTGCCAGTCAGAGGTCAGCTTACGGAGCAGGGATTTATAAAGTGAAGTTGGACCGGAGCTCAGCAGTTCCTACCTCAAGCAGCTGCCCTGTCTTATCTTTGACAGATTCTGATGGGTGGTTGTCTCAAAGCCCAACACGGTGGCCAGGCCCTGGGGCAGCCGTCTGTCAGTCCATGTTGACTTCATGTAGGTCTTCCAGAGGAAGAGGAGGGGTCATAGAAGCAGACAGACCAAGGGCCATAGGTCCAGACAGCAGCTTCACACTGATGGACAGATGTTGGGGGTGAGGCAGAGGACGCTGGTGCCTGAGTGGCAATGCCAGAGCAGAATATCTGACTCCTCATCATTACAAAAAAGAAAATCGTCTCTGTGAGTGCATATATGCAGGCACGTGTGTGTTTGTTGTACCAAAGAGAAAGGGGCAGCCACATGCATGTTTGTGCACATGTACAACTTTGTATGTGTGCATGTTCATGCCAAGCATGTGAGTTTTGAGTATCTGTGCGTATGTCTGTAAGCTAATGTATGCACACAAATGTACGGATGTGTGTGCTTAAGCTGACACAGCCACTTCTGTAGTTGTGTACACACACACGCATGTACATGTACAAATATATGCACCTCTAGCTGCACACGCGTCTGTGTGTGTGTGCATGTGGGTGTGCCTATGCAAGCGTGTGCCCGTGTCCACACATGTGCATGTATGTGTGTGTCCATCTCCTAGAGAAAAGCCTCTTTGTGCATCTCAAGTGTCACTGAATGCACCGTTCTGGTTCTGAAGCTCCTTGCTTCGTCACCAGTAGGCTGTGCTGGTGAGTTTTTCTCCACTAAACCATAAGTGTAGACATATATGAAAAGAGGAAATATCAGTTAAGGAATTACCTCTATCATCTTGACCTCTAGAAAAGTCTGTGAGGCTTTTCATGATTAGTGATTGATATGGGAGGGTCCAGCTTCTTGCGGGTGGGCCATGCTTGGGCTGGTGGTCCTGGATAGTACAAGAAAGCATGCTGAGCAAGCCATGGGGAGGAAGCCTAAGCTCTCCCATGGCCTCTGCTTCAGTTCCTGCCTTCAGGTTCCTGTGTGCGCATCTGCCCTGACTTCCCTCAGTGAGGGACTGTTTAATTGTAGTCCAAATAAACCTTTTCTCCCCAAGTGCCTTTTGTTCATGGAGTTAATCACAGCAACAGAGAAGCAAGAGAGGACAAGGCGAACACAGAAACTTAGGATCTATAAAGATTTTCTGTAACCCTCTCTCCACCCCCCAGCAGCGGGTGCTCCAGGTGGAGGAGAAGTAAGGATGCTAACCTCAGAAGACAGGAGGAAAATTAGCACCTTCAAGATAGGCCAACAAGAGCTGCCTTTGCTGTGGTGCCTGCGAGTGGGTCCTGCCCTTCTGAGGCAGAAGGACTGGTTTTGATGTATGTAGCTGCTTACCTCAGAGTGAAATTCAACAGGGTGTGTCAGACAGCACGGGAGCCAGAAATAGCCACGTATGCAGGAACCAGCTCTACCCACAGTGGACTCTGTTGTTTTGTCTGCTGAGTGGCAAACGCTGAAGCGATTGTAACGATACAGATAAGAACAGAGTGGACGTACGGGGACGGGAGAGCATTTGCTCAGTGGACTGCAGCCAGGGGCTGACACCCTCACTTGTGTCTTGTAGAGCAAGGTCTCTGGAGAGGACAGCTTTGTGGCGGAGAGGGAGCCCCAGGTGAGCCTGCTGTGGCAGTTTGAATGAGAATGGCCCTCATAAGCTCATGTTTGAAATTTGGTCCCCAGTTGGTGGAACTGTTTGGGAAGGATTAGGAGGTGAAGTTTTGTTAGAGGAGGTGTTTCACTGGGGAGGGGGTTTGAGGTTTCAAAAGCCATTCCAGTGTCTCTCTCTCTCTCTCTGCCTCCTTCTCTCCTTCTCTCCATCTCTCCCTCCCTCCTACTTGTCTACTTGAGATGTGGGTTTTCAGCTGCTGCTCCAGAGCCATGCCTGCCTACCTGCTGCTGTGCCCCCTGCCATGTTGGCTACGGACTATGTACGTTCCCAATAAACTCTTTCTTACAGAAGTTGCCTTGGTCATGGCGTTTCATCAAAGCAATAGAACATCTAAGCCATCTGGGAGTCTGGGAACAGGGGCATTAAGGTAGCTCCCTGAAACAGGCAGCCTATGGGGTTGGGTAGTGGGACACATTTGCCTGCTTTTCTATACTCGACCCTAAGTTGGAAGCAAAGGTAAAACTCAGGATTGCTGTTCATGATGGATGAGGTCCTGGACCCAGGGCATGGTGGCTGCGTGGGATTGTGAAGGGTTGTCCTGGATGCTATGGGGAAGAATAGCCTTTGTCTTGCTTGCCTTAGGACAGCCTACTGGGATGGGTGATGAACTCAAGGTTGGTTTTGTGGTGGAGTCTGCTGCAGGCTACAGATTAAAAAAAAATCTCCCCTACCCTCCCACTTGTGGACCCCTGAGGGCAAGGCCCCAGGGACTGGCATGGTTAATGGCAGCCTGGAGGCTTTGCCAGGCAGTCTGAGAGGGAAGGGGAAGATGGGTGTTGAGCCAATCTTGTAATTATCCCTGCTGTCCACTCCATCCTTCTCTGGCTGAAGGGAAGCTCAAGGGTCCAAACAGGATGAGGAAGCACATTAAAGAGGCAGAAGAAGCCAGTCCCTCTGGGTGGATTCTGAGCCCAGCAGAACAGAAGAGGAAAAGAAAGGTTCTGTGACCAGAAGTTTCAAGAAAGCAGTGCCATGCTTGCAGCAGATTCAGCAGGGAGGGCCGAGGGCCCAGAACTGTTGTAGCCCTGGGGCTGGATAAAGTTCGGGCCCTAGACTTTGGATCCCTGGGACTCAGGCAAGCCGAGCAGCAAGATGAGGGGTGGAGACAGGGGAATCCTCCCCAGCTGAGGCCCGGCCAGCCTAGCTCACGCCGTGGTGAGACTGAATGGTCAGGTCCTGTGACCTGAACCAACCCCCTTCCTTCAGGAGAGAATGGTGAGGACCACTTGATTAGCTAGCAGGCATTTGTTTGACAAGCACTAAATCAAACCCTAACCCCTGAGCCATAGGACCCACACCCAGGCAGGTCCCTCCCAGCACCTCCCTGCCCTGCTGGGAAGAGACTCCCAAGCTGGAGGCTGACACCGCGTGGCCTGGCCATCCGTACAATGGCTTTTTCCTCAGGGACTGACACTGTGTCGGCCTCTGGTTCTCTGTGTGAGATGACCGTGTGCTATCGGATTGATTTTTACTGTGATGGTTTAAGGAGAAGTGTACCCACGGGCTCCTGCATTTGAACACTTAGTTCTCAGTTGGCGATGCTGTTTGGAGGTGTTATGGAGCCTTTAGGGGGTGTAGTCTTGCCGGAAGTATGTCACTGGGGTGCACTTTGAAGGTTAATAGACCACTCCACTTCCTGCCCTCTGCCAATCCCCCATTCCCAGCTTCTGCTTCCATGTATGGGTAAAATGTGATCAGTGGGCTTCCTGCTCCTGACACCATGCCACGCCTCTCCCCACCTGGAACCCTCCCTCCCTGAGTTGCTGTTGGTCATGGTGTTTCACCGTAGCACAGGGGCAGTGGCCAACACACTTGGGGAGCTGTGTAAGCCGCACACGGCAGGTGCTCAGGCTGCTCAGGCTGCTCGGCCCAGAGGCACCTTCCTGTGTAATGAATGAGTCCCACAGCCCTTCAGGCAGGAACACAGCGAGTCCATTCTGGGGACCCAAAAGCTCCGGACTCATATACCGTTTCTGGTCTGAGCTCACATGCTTTGCCAGGCTGGCTGCTTTCCTGTGGCATGGTGGATCCTTAGCCACAGTTAAAGACAGGGTGTGGGAGTGACAGGAAGACCACAATGGCCTCTGTTGTCCTGTGACTTCTCCCAGGGTGGTGTGCAGAATGCCTGCTCGATTCTTGTCTTGGGGGCGTGGGTGGGGACACCTGTTCCTTTACTGGTGGGTGGTGAACAAATGGCCCTTTGTTACGGGGATTTATTAGCGTGGCCCTCAGGGTGGTAAGCAGACCTTGGAGGGAGTCTTAGAAGCTGCTGACCAGGGGCAGGCAGGAGCGGCTGTCTATCAGGAGAGGCCTGATTTCCAACCCTTCCCAGGCCAGAGTACTCCTGATGCCATGAGCCACGAGTCTCCTGTGAGGGCAGCTAGGACCTGTGAGGCTCATCGGCGATGACAGGCAGTGGTGACAGGTCTCTCCCGGCTTCCTCCTAGTGTTGCCTGAGACATGGAGGAATACCTTCAGCGCCCACCTGGAACTGGGTGTGTGGAGCTGCCGGAGGGGTGCATCTACTTCTGGGGCTCATCCCAGTCTCACCCCAGTACCCAGGATCCCTTGCTTCTGTGTTGATTGTTTTATTCCTGCACCCGAGGCTCAGCAGCCCATTTCCCTCTCCTTTACTCGGGCTTTCTGTGTACTCCGACTACTTCTGATCGCACAGTTGTTCATTCCCCTACAGCACGTGGGGAAACAGCAGCTTTCCTGACTTCCTTGGAGGGTAGCTTAGCTTGGCTCAGAACCTTGCCCTGTCTAGCCTGGGTTTGGCATCACTTCAGCACACAGTAGGATGCTCAAACCCAACAGCCCGAGTTTCCCAGGGGAAGGAAGAAATCGACTCAACTCCAGCAAGCTGTCCTCTGACCTTCACGTGGATGCTGTGGCGTTCACACACAGCGCACACTGACATGTGCAGCGCACGCAGCACACACGCACACACACACACACACACGCGCACACACACACACACGCACACACGCACACACACATCGTGTGTGTAATAAGTTAAAAACATAATGTGGAGCTAGCTCAGTAGGTGAAAAGCTTGCTTTGCGAGCATGAGGGCCTGAGTGTGGATCTCCAGAGTCTGTGTAAAAAGGTGGTGGGGACCTCTGTTGTCCCAGCACTGAGAGCTGAGGGACAGGAGACAGAGCGCAGGTCCCCGGAAGCTGGCAGGTAGCAAGCCTGGCCTACATACTCGAAGCTCCAGGCCAAGGGGAGACCGTGTCTCAAACAGAGTGCTGTGGGTAGCTCTTGCACACTGATGTTCCTTATACCCAATGCACCCTACGGGGACAGCCAAGGGAGGACACTCAGGAGGGTCTGTGCCCCAGCACCTGCTCCCTGGACCAACCGGCACCAGCAGAGGAGCAACAGTGTTGCCAGAGACAGCAGAGTGTCAACACGGGCTTTCTTCCTCTGCTCCTTGAATTTCATGGATGTGACATTTCCTTTCTGGAGGAAATCGATATTCGGATTGGCAAACAGACACAAATGTTGCAATCATTCTCTGAAATGTTACACCAACATCACAGGCTGGCTGTGTCCCCAGCTGGGGAAGAGGGCATGTTTGAACATGTTTTGCTTAAATAGGAAAGGAGGGGCTCAGGGAAGGGAAGGGTGAGGGGAAGCACAGTGTAAAGATTGACTGTGGAGATGCAGGAAGGGCATCTCCCCGCAGACTCCGGCTCCTTTAACCGAGGTGCCGAGCTGAGCCACACGGGCTGTTCTCTGCCTGTCAGCTAGGGCAGCCTCGGGGTGGTGGGAGCCCCGGGGGGGACACGTACAGCTCAGACAACCTGCTTAGGACCTGGCCCCCTGTTGGATGCTGGATTGGCTGGGGAGGAGAGAGGAAAGCAGACAGCCCATAGAGCTGTCCTGAAAGAGAACTTGGCCCTTGGACTGGCTCACGTTGCTATGGCACAGCACCTGATGCTGGGTACTTACTGAACAAAGATGAAGGGTTGGGTTTGTCTTTTACCTCCACATGTTTTTTGGAAGTCACAGTCCATGTTTTGGATGCCCCATGGGTTTGGTACTGCAAACATGGTTCGGGCTGCATTCCAGAATGTGGCAAAACAGAAAGAAATGAATGTATGCCCGAGGGGCCAAGCCCACAAGAACCCTCTCTCTACAATGTCAGTGCCAGTGAGGATGGAGAAAGCGTCTGAGACGTTCTTCCCCAGAAGATTCCCTGGCTCCCTGTGACACCTTAATAACACACAGTCCTGTGAGGACTAACAGCGCAAACCCCTCCTGAAGGCAGCACCCTAAAACAGCCTTCCACCAAGGTCTTAAAAGCACCGTCACCCTGACACCACAGTGGGGGCTACTTTCATCATGTGAGTCTGCTTGGCTGGACCCATGTTCACCCCTGCACAATCTGGGACCTGTCTGCCCTCCTTTCCCCAAGCCCTCCCACGCTGGGAAGTCTGTGAACAAAGGAGAGTCCCAGGAGCCCAGTTCCACACCATTGGCAGCTGTGGCAACCTCCTCCCCTGATGCTGCCAGCCATCCAAACCTCAGCCCAAGTGCTCAGCTCTTGACCATACTTGGGCACAAACATGGTTCATGGCTGATATGACATTACCCTTCACTTACAGTCTTTAACTCTTCTCTGTCCTAGACTGGGAGTCTGGACTTTGTCAGCTCTGTTCTTTTGGACTGATGAAGGAACAATGCCTAATAAACCTGCCTTTATCTGCTTTTAATCTAGTCAGATCTGGCCCATAGCTGTGTCAGGGAGAGAGAGAGAGAGAGAGAGAGAGAGAGATATGGAGAGAGATAGAGACAGAGACCTATTACCCATGTTATCTAAGACACAGCACCCCATTTCCTTAGCATTCTATCTGCCTCTGTGTCCAAGTACCTGAGATAATCAGCTCATAAAAATGGAGAGTTTATTTTGGACTTAGTTTTGGAGTTTTCAGGCAGAGGTTGCCTGGTCTCTTGCCATTGGCCTGTGGTTCAGGAAGCTGCTTGCCTTGTGGCAGCTGGGAAGTGAAAGGCAGGGGAAGGATCTGGGTCCCAGTGACCTAACTTGCTTTTGTTGGTGAGGGACACTTAAAGGACCTGTCATCTTCCTATAGGGACATTGATCCCAGGAGGAGCACTGTCTAGGCATGGTCTTCTGGAGGATAATTTCCTCCTCCATCATCACTCAGCCCCCACTTCTGTCCAGTCAGCGAAGATGCTCTCACACAGGAGTCACTGTGCAGTTCACAAAGTCCGCTTCCAGGCTCTCTGCAGCTCTCATCACGCCCTTGCTAGTCATCCCTGGGACAAAGGAGCCCAGAGAGCATGAAGGCCACACAGCAAGTATGGGGCAGAACCTGAATCCAAACCTAGGTATCTCTGTTTCCCCTAAACTGACGGTTGCTGTGGATGTAAAGATGTATTTGTCTTGGTCTCAGGTGTGGGGTGTGGGACTGATTCAGATGCTCCACAGCAGAAAACTTCCTGTGGGCTCTGAGAGGAGCTCTTTGCCAGCTGCAGATGGTTTAAATCTGAGGACTCTGGAGAGAGAATAAATGCCGGAGCCCAGAGAATAAATGCTAGGAGCTCCAAGAAAGAACAAGGTGGCTTCTGCTGCTGCTTCCCCCCTTCGGTTCCTTTTGCTGTTGTTGCAGTGAGACAAGAGTTTGGAGATCTCCTGAAATGAGGGTTGGATTGGCTCCAAGGAACCTGACGACCCCAACCAGCAGGAAACAGCTAAGAGAACTGCACCCCCTTTCCCACTAACCCTTTCTCTCTCTCTCCTACCTGGTGTTGGGATGTTGGAAGGGGTTGGGATGGAATAGGGAGAAAAGATAAAATAAATGTAAATAAAAGAAATTTAAAAACTATTGCCAACATGGTTACACCCCAGGTAAGCCCTGAGGGCCCTGCTTTGGGTCTGCGGGTTGCTGTCCATCTGACAAGCAGTCAGTATTTCCTCCCTGCCTCTGAGCACCCCGACACCATTTCCTCTCCTTTCCTCCTACACAGATGAGGAGTTGTGTGGAGAACACACTTGAACCTGCTCCAGCTGACGTCAGCCCCATTGTTGGCCGTGCGTACGTGCGTGGGTGTCAGGGCAGAACCAGAGAGCTGCAAGCCGGTTCCCAGGCTCCTCTAGCCTGGCCTTTCTGCAGTTCCGGCCTGTGTCTCTTTCTGTTGTAACTCTGTGCCCTCCCTCCATAAGCCCTCTCCACTTCTGATTCCAGGGTAAGATCCCGGAACCAGCTTCTTATTTTGGAGAGCCAGCACAGCAGCTGGCAGTTAGACCTCTTGGTGGCAGGCCTGGTGTGTCCCTGAGGTGGGTTTTCTGCAGGCTGTTCTGAACCTGAGCCTGCCTCAGTTCCTGCACCAGGCGGGGAGGATTGGGGAGGCACCACATCCTCACAGCTGACAGAGGCTGTTGTTGGGCAGATTTGCGGCTGTTCCACACTTTCTCATGGGCCCATCTATGTATTCCTGTGTAAATCCAGGCTCCCAAGAATCTTGTTAGTTCAACTAGGTTCTCCAGCCTCCAGAACCTGTAACCTGCACCCCGCATCCACCAAGAAACCCACACCTTCCTTCAGTAAGACTCCTAGACTGATAGAACCAGAACCCTTAAGGGTTTCTGGGTAATTTTCCATCCTCCAACCCATACCTGCTCTTGGCCCTAGTTTCCCTTTCCCTTCTGTGTTCAGAGTTGTATCCCTCTCTACCTCTCTATGAAATATTGTCAAAGTCCCTGAAAAATAAGTAAAAAGTTATAAGTAAAGCCTGCCTTCCTGTACTCCAACATTGATTGGGGAATGCCTTCGTCTTTAGTGAGAGGTGAATCCAAACAAGAGGGTGGTGGCTTGGCTGGGAAATCTTGGGCCTTTCATACATTCGAGGGGTGATGAGGCCAGAGAGATGGAAATTTGACTGTCTCACAGGGTGGGAGCAGCCATAGGACAGCCAGACCTGGGAACCTGACTGGCTGAGCAATCAGGGGTTCAGTCACATAGTCACCCATCACTCACGCGCATGGAGCAACCTCTACATTCTATGTCCTGCTTATTTGAAATCTTTGTGGCTCATGTCCTTGCCATGTCTGTAGGTCATGAGGTAAGCTTGCTGATAATAATTCTTTGCGTTAAATGTCTGCTCTGCTTGTGAGTAGCCAGGTGAGCAGGCATTGGTGGACTCTAGTGCCTCCTGTGAACTTGCAGCTGGACCTCAAGGCATTTTATTCTTGAAAATGGACCTTATGTTCTATCTTCTACACAAGGTAAGGGGAAACATGGGCTCTGGGAAGCAAGGTTGGTGTGGGAAGGCTGCTTGTCCACTCACAGGGAACATGGGGGCCTTGTGCAAGGCACTGTCAACTTTCCTTGTTTCTGAAAAAGTTAAATGTGACAGAATGATTGTATGTCAGGATGGATTCTAAGAAGCCTCCATATGCTTCAGAAGTGTGACCACCTAGACCACCTTCTACAGACCATCCATGACCACCCTGGACCAGCCACAGTTAAGAAGATACATTGGAAGGTACTCAGAAATGTTTGAAGCCATATTTTGGTGGCTGTAAAAAGATAGCTCTCCACCATGGTGAGGCAACAGGCCGGCCATGTACACAGACAAACATTGTCTACTGAGTAGCCAGACCCCTGCCAGGTCAGCAGACGGCAGCTAGCAGACAGCCAAGGCCAACAGTTAGCCAAGCACAAGCCAAGATGGACAGGGCACAGCTTCTACCACCCCTAACAGTATGTGCAGAACGTGAATATCAAAGCATGGTCACCTTTCTGTTGGGCCAGAAGAGTATGCATAGAGCATGCAGGCTGCCCATCCTCTCAATCCATGACAGCCCAGACGTCTATCCAACACCAGTAGAAATTCCCTCATTTCTTATAGTTGTTGTCCAACTACAAACAAACAGTTCGATGATTTTCCTGCTTTGGGAATACTCAACCATTTTCAGGAGTTTCTCTTCCTTCCCCTGATAATCTCTTCAGAAAGCGTGATTCCACTTTGTTTATTCTCACGTGTATCCATATCTTTAATCACTCATTAGTATGGACAAGAAACTTGAGTGCCACTGCCTCAGGGGGACTTTTGACCACTGAGTTTCTTGATCCCAAGTCCCAAGTTGAGCTTGCCTGGGTCTAGAAAGTTCCTGTCATTTTCAAAACTGCATCAGTGTGTTTGGGTACTTGATCCCCAGGTGGGATGCTGTTTGGGAAGCTGTGGACACTGAATGTAGAAGAAGACGTTAGTGCAAAGCTGTTAAAGTTCATAGGATGGCTATTTCTCAGTGACCTGGGGCTGGGCAAAGTCTTCCCATGAAAGGCCCAGCTGTGGGTTAGCGTGCTCAGGCAGGGTGCCTCACCCACAGTGAACTCTTGCTCACAGTTCAGGAGGAGAGTCGAGGCTCACTTAGTGTCCACAGGGGTCAATTCCTGCTCCATGGGTGACATCTCACTATGTCCTTGTATGAGAAAGAATAGGAATTCTTTCGTCTTTTCAAGTGTGTGTGTATGTGTGTGTGTCTGTGTGCATGTGTGTGTGTCTGTGTGCATATGCGTGTGTCTGTCTATGGGTCTATGTGTGTGTTTGCATGTGCATGTGAGTGTAATGCCCCTGGAATCCAGAAGAAGGTGTCAGTTCTCCTGGAGCTACAGTTATAGATGTTTGTGAGCCACCTGATGTGGGTGCTGGGAACTGAACTTGGGTCCTCTGAAGAGCAGTATGTGCTCCTGATTTTCAAGCCGTCTCTCCAGCCCTTGGAGTCTCTTAAAGGGACATTAATCCTGATAATAAAGGCTTTGCCCTTACGATTGTATCGCTTACCAAAGGACTTAGCTTCTGATACTATCGACTGTGGGCTTAGAACTCCAGTAGATGAATATGGAGGGAGCAAACACACCCAGAATAAGCCCATGGCCACCTACTTTGGATGCATGGTCCTCGTCACAACCAGTAAACAAGAACGTGTGTCCTTTTCAGCAACTATTACGAGAATCTGAACTGGTTTCAAAATAAAACGTTTGCAGAAATAACACCTCAAATGGCTAAAAGATAGGAATTCTCCTTAGCAGCTTAAAGGCTGTAAGAAAGGTAAATAGAAGTGTGTATTTAAAGCACAGGATGAGCAAAGAATTCATTACACGCCTAAGAAAGACTGGACTCAACTTAGCCATACTTCAGAAACAGTGAAGACAGATCTATAGAAATTATCTAAACTGAAATTCAGAGAGATATATGAGGTGGTTAAAGAAAAGCTCACCATCTGTGGATAGGATCAAATGGTCTAAAGTGTGTGTGTTTAAAGCCAAGGGAGAAAGTGAAAATGGGACAGAAGAAATCAGAGAAGAGAGAGTGCCAGAGAACTTTCCACCATTGCTGAAAGCCGTTAGCCCATAGGTTTGAGAAGCTCAGTAAATATAGAGAAGAACCATACTCACACCCATAAAATTCAAGCTGATGAGCCTCTGGGATAAAGATGGAATCTCTAATCCCGAGAGAGACAAAAAGACACTCTGAATGCAGGAGATGGATGTGAATTGAGGTTGATTTCTCACGGTAGAAGCCCAGAAGATAACATAATGACATCTTTGAAGTGGGCGAAAAGCACAAAAGCCTGCCAATCTAGAATTATGCATTTAGAGACAGTAGGCTTCAGATACTGAGGCATATTTAAGATCCGGAGTTCTTTTTCTATGGAGACAAAAGCTGAGGTAATTTAGTACCAACAGTCTTACATTAGCGGAATTGCTAAGAAAGTGTTCTCAAGGCTCAGAAAAGATATGGCAGAGAGAGAAAAAGAATCAGGTAGTACCCAGAACCACAGGAGGAAAGGCACAGAACAGACAAAAGCTGGCAGTCCTAAGTGCCTTCCTCTGCTTAGTTGATGTGTTTAATTACATCTAAAAGGCCACCGACTCCTTAAAACAATGGGAAATTTATTTGGGGGTTAGAACAAAGAAACGTGAAATACTGCCAAGTAAACCCACAAAGAACCGATCCAGGAATAGCAACAAAACTGAGTGGTGTAAGATTCTTGCCTTAGTCTGGCAAGATGGTTTGATGGGTGAAGGTGCTCACTGCCACGATGGCCAAAGTTTGTCTTCAACTCCTGCGTGGCAGAAGAGAGCCAACTCACTTAGGCTGTCCTCTGATCTCCACATGTGTGTGGTGACGTGTGTGTGCGTGTGCATGCAGACACACCACTAAATACATAAATATATAATTAAGATTTTCACCTCACTTGTCAAATAGCATATTATGTGGAGACAAAATCTGCCATCTTAAAGACGAACCGTTTGGTAGCTGTTGACACAGAAGGGCTTTAACTAGACCTGTGGGAATTACAGGACAAACTGAGGAAACAATGCAACTCTCCCCAAAGGGAACAGACAGAAAGAGAGGACAGCCGATAACAAAAGGCTAAATGAAGTCAAGCTGCCAACATAGGTAGATGCCTCGGGATAAAAAGGAAGTTGGAAGCTTTACGCCTTGTGACCTGGGAGGCATCACACACAAAACGGAGATGTTTGGGGCACACCCACCCAGCCTCTTGCTCTTTTATTTTTATAAAACTTTTTGTTCATTCTTTGTGAATTTCACACCAGGCACCCCAGTCCCACTCATATCCCTATCCCTTCACACCTGCCTTCCCCCTTATACCCTCCCCCCAAAAGAAAATTAGAAAACAAAAGCAACAACAAAAGTTTGTCATGGACACTGTGGTGTGCCACATTGTGTCACACAGTGGACATACATTGTGGTCTACGGGCATGTGGTTACCCAGTCTTTAAGATGGACTTTCCCACTCACTCCTACTCCCACACTCCCCCATACTTGGAGTGAATGCAGATGGCCACTGTGTAGTGTCAAATGCCCCCATCGATCTATGTGTGCAGGCACTCAGTCCTCAGTGGGTGGCCCTGCTTTGGAAACAAGTCCTGATGGAGGAAGAGAGTCCTTGGAGGAGGGCCTCAAGGACAGCCAGCCAGGTCTGCTTCCTGCCTGTGCTCTGCTGCCTGACTATCGAAGCACAGTGGCCAGCCACATCCACACTCCCACACCGTGGCCAGCCACAGCCACACTCTCGCACCATAGCCACCCATGTCCACACTCTCACACTGTGGCCAGCCACAGCCACACTCCCACACGGTGGCCAGCCACAGCCACACTCCCTTTCATGATAGACTGCATCTTTGAACTGTGGGTGAAACATCCCTTGATTAGTTCCAGGCATTTTTGTACAATAATGAGGAAGGGAACTGGTAGAGCGCTCTGGGCTGCACATCCTCACCCAGATGCTCTCAGTGCCGTGAGTGGGAGACTTTGAAGTCATGGTGTCAGGTCTTAGCTGGTTCTCTGAGCTCTTACTGCTTTCTGCACAGCCCTGTAGGCACCAGCCCTGCTCAGTTCAAAGGCACCCGACTTCTCCACCTCTCATCTCCTGCCCCAATCAGCTTTCTAACCTCGAGACCAAATTCTCATCTGGAACAGCAGCTGCTCTGCGGCACAGCAAGGCCTGGGTTTCATTCCCAGCATAGCCAAATGCGTGTGAGCAAACCTCCCATCCCTGCCCTTGAAGCAGACCAATTAGACTCAAGCTCTGCAGGTTCCTATGTCCCAATCTCCTCCCCGCTCTATGCCCCCTTCCCTTCCTCAGTGTTCCGGCTGCGGTACCCTCTCTCATCCTCCCCTCCCCACCCTCTGTAGTATTTTGAAGCATCTTTCAACCCTTCCAAGCCCACTTCCCCATAGGACAAAGTTGCAAGTCCAGCCCTGATCTGTAAGCACCGCTGGCCTCGGCTGCCTCCTCCAGATGCTCTGAGTGACACTCAGAAGTGTCCAGGTCCCTCAGATGATCCCTTGGATCTCTTTGCCTGTGATGAGACACTAAACCCTTGGCGACTTGATGACAAGGCAGGTGGCAGGCTAGCCTGGGAATCTGGGTATCCGGGACCAGTGTTTCAACCCTTGAGTCTGGTTTATTTTCTAGAGGTGAATGCCCCTGCCCTGGTCTTGTCCTCACCTCTTCAGATCCCATCCTTTCCTGTGCTGAGCTATCTTTCTACCTTACTTCCCTCCCTGGGTCTCAGCCATTGTACAATGCTACATCCAACTTTATCCCTTCTTCAGACCACTCCCAGCTTCCCCTGAAGGGAGCCACCCTTCCCCTTGACTTCCAACAGAAGCCAACTGAGGCATTTGGGGCTGATCTCTGTCTAGGTTTCTCTCCATAAGGCCACAGTCATCTTCTCAGCATCCTCAGCTTGCTGTGGGGTCCAGCAGACCAGCCGTCAGGTGGCGTGTGTGTGTGTGTGTGCAGAGCTTGCGATCCGTTGCTGGGTTTCACAGTGGAGGTGGGGTCGTGTTTGTTGACAGACCATGTCTTCCCAGCATTAGGGACTTCTGGTGGGGATCAGAGCAGAGCAGAGCATAATGGAAAGCAACCAGCCAGCAAATGAGCTGATGCTGACAGCCGGCACCAGGGATGCAGCTGGAGCCTCAGTAGCCAGGCAGAGACCCCTGGGTAAGCCCCAGAGTAAAAAACCATGGTGAGGCCCTTTCTCCTGGCAGGGGTGGTAGCTGGGATGAAGGACAGCCCAAAAGGCAGGATACCTGAGCCCTGGAGTCAGCTGCCTGCACCTCGTTCAGTCCCTTGAACCCGGATGATGCTTGGACAGTGTTTATGATTATTGTTCTATCTGTAGTTGCTGCCATAGGGTCTACGGGCTTCTAGAACAGAGCATGACTACCCTCCAGAGGTCTGAGGTCAGGACAGTGAAAGGGCCATCCTGAGGGAGCAATGAGGTGGGAAGGTGCTGCCAGGAAGCTGGTGTGTCCTTCCAGAGTGATTGTGTGGGAAGCCATTCCCGGAAGTGGTAGTGGGCAGCTGTACCCTCAAGAACTGCTCGAGAGGGGATGGGCATACAGCTCCAAACCCCAGCTCCTACCTGGGAAAGGAGGGGGTGGGGAATCAACGCTTCTCTTTCAGCCCCTGGGACATAGGAGTCCCTTAGCAGCCCTGACAGCTCTGATGTGTCCTGGTTCTCCTCATACCCATACCCTCAATGGGTCCTAGGCTCAGCCCTCAAAAGTCACACAGAAGTGACCTGTAGGCCTCAGTTACAAATCTCATAGTCTGGGGACAATGATATCGGGCCGATGACATGGATGTGGGCTGGGGCTTCCACACATGCCTGAGGCTTGGGTGGGTAGGATGAGCTTTTGCTTAACAAATAACTGCAAACTGGGTGACTCATGATGGCAGAAATAAGTATCATTACTGTTCTAGAGGTCAGAAGTGTGGCATCTAGGTGTCCTACTCCCCCTAAGAGGCTGCTGGGGAGGGTTCTTCCTGGCTTGTCCAGCTTCTTTAGTCTCTACTGAGCCTTGGCAGGTGGCCTTCCTTCCTGCCTGCCCTGTCTTCACGTCACCTTCTCCTGTCTGCTGTGTCAAACAATCTCTGCTGGCTTTCTTCCCATCCAGATGCTTGTGTTAGGTTTGGGTTGCCCTGGGCCACATGGCCTTATCTCAAGGTCTTAACTTACAGACAGGAGAGATAGTACAGTGTTTTCTATTAGGGCATGAGAGCCCATGTTCAGTGCCCAGAGTCTATACAAAAAAGCTGAGTGTGATCAGCTCATGCTTGTGCCCCAGTGTTGCGGAGGCAGAGGCAAGCAGCTCACAGAATCTTGCTAGCTACACAGCTTAGCCTGAATGGTGAATTTCAGGCAAGCAAAAGACCTGCCCTTAAAATTGTGCATACATGTTCACACACATAAACACACACACACACACACACACACACACACACACACAGAGGGGGGGAACCTTTGGTCTAAATAAGTCACTTATGCTAGGTCCAGATATCGGGGGCTCAGACAGGTCTTCTGGGTGCCATGAACCCACCTGGTCTGGAGCAGGTGAATCGGTGTCTTGTAACCATGAGTTTTTGGAGGAGGGGGGCAGCCAGTCTTTCCCAATAGCCTGGAAGCTGGGTGGAATCGTTGAGATGACCACAGGAGGGCAGGACAGCCTGTCTGGGGACACAGGAGCCAAGACTGCAGCAGGACACTGCAGTGAAGGAAGCAGAGCAAGGACAGAGTTAGGGACTCAGGGGCAGATGAGAAATGGCAGAAACCAATATGGGGCCTGTGGAGTTAGTAGCTGAGGCAAAGTCTTGTAGCCACGTGGAGCCATAGAAGACTTAAATCAGAAAGAGATGGGCTCAGTTTTGTGAAAGCAGAAAAGACAAGGAGACCTGATCACTGAGGGCTCAGCAGGGGGCTGTCAGTGAAGGGAAGTTTCCCTCCTACCATCTGTCCATTTTAGAACCCTACTATTCACGTACACAGACATGCGCACACCCATGCACCCATGCACAGTGTCCCTAGCCAGGGTGAGCACTGTGCGTCTCTCTCTTTCCCATCTCCTGCAGTTCCTCCTTCCCCAGGCTGAGGCCAGACAGAGGCTTAGCTTATTGAGAGTCAAGACGCGGAGGGGTCTGTGGCACCAGCTGCGGGTGCAGGGGCCCACACTCATCCTTAGTGTACCCTCTGCTTCCTGCACTTCAGAACTGTTCATCTGGAACACTGCTGGGCCCGTCAGGAGGGGAATACAATTACATAGCTACAAATAAGAGATCAGATGAATGCGAAGTCTATGAAACAGGCCAGGGCAAGGAGAGCGATTTTCCAAGGAGAAGCCTGCTAACGTGGGCTGATGCTGTAAGCGGGCGCAGTCGGTCTCCTGACCACAGTGGGCATTAGTTTTGAGTGCTCGGTTCTGCAGTTTGCAGTGAAGTGCTTGTACCTACCCAGGGGTGTGGAGAGCAGGACTGTCTCTCCAAGGGTGTGCACACACACATATGAACCTACAGTCTTTATGGAACATTGACAATGTCCAGGGTGCCACCATGAGGACTTCTCAGAGGAGCCTTCTGTGAGGCTTCATTCTCCTGGCAGCACATGCTGACAGCTGCAGCTACTAGAGCAGGAGTTTGGACCAAACGTTCTCCAGGTTCTACAGGGGAGGCTGAAGGTTCCTGTGTCTGCCTGGTGGTGGGTCTCTGTCCTATGCTCTGTGCCAGCACCTAAGAGACCCAGCCCCTCCAGCAGTCTGCAGGGTGCCTGCTCGTCCCTCTTGGCCTGGCACCAGCTTCCTGCTGATACTGTCTAATATATCTCAGGGCAGAGTTCACAGCCCAGTCAGAGTTCTCAGAGGGAGACACCTGGGGTTTGCTTACTTTCATCCAGGAAACACAAGTAACTCATGGCAGAAGGCAGCATAGGCTGACTGTGTGACCCTGAACACTCTCCTAAATCCTCTGACCTCCTAGGTGAGGCAAGTCAGAGGCCATCTCTTAGACGACTGTAGACTGTAAGGGGAGGGTTCAGGAGCTCGCAACCAACCTCAGATCCTAAGCAGATCTCAGCTACCACTGCATCAAAACAGCTGTTGCCATTGCTGTTAGCACAACCCTGTCACCATCTCACTCAATGTCACTATGACATCATCATCACCACCACCATCATCACCACCATTATCATCACCATTATCACCATTACCACCACCATTATCATCACCATCATCACCACTACCACCATCACCGGCAGCAGCAGCAACATCATCACCATCATCACCACCATTATTACTATCAGCATCAGCATCACCACCGTCACTACCATCATCACCACTACCATCATCATCATCATCCTCACCAACAGCACTCTTACCACCATCATTTTCTGGCCTATTTGTACACAACTTACATTAGGTTGTTGGGGTTTGTAAAGAATGTTCCTAATTTGCAATTTTTGTAAAGAAACAGGAACACACACACACACATGTGCGAGAGGGGCAGAGAAATCTGTTGAATGAAAGTTTATTAAAGAGAAAAGAGAGCACAGAAGGTGCCTCCACCCCCAGCACTGGCCCGCACTTAGGCATCTGTAAAGGGCCGGGGGAGCTGGCTACAGAGGACCACCGCTTCCAGCTTTCATTTGAGCCACAGTCTCTGTGTCGCCTTTCCGACAGAGGTATCTCGGCACTTCTGGAGATACTGTCATGCTCCTGCTGGAGAAACGGCAGCAGCTATCCGTAATGTGAGATGGCCTCTTGGCTCCCAGGCCCAGTTAAGATGTTTGGAAGTGCTGGGATACCAAGAGCCTAAATAACCCGAAGGGCAACAGCGGAGAGGGGCGATGGGTCATACATGGTGACAGGACTGTCTACATCCTCTTGGAGTCTTGAGAGAGACTTCACAGAGGAAGCAGTAGCTCGATACCTGGCCCAGAGTAGGAACTCGGCCTTCTGACTGCAGACGCAGCACTGACTGGGGGTCAGAGAGACCATGCCTGTCACCTGTCTCCAGCACCCGTGGGAGAAGGTGGGAAGCTAGAAAGGGTTTAGCCACCGGGAGGTCTCTCTGACCGCCCTCTGTATCCATGAGAGGGCAGCCTGGTGAGGAAGACCCTGCCCACTGTTGGCTTTGTCCGCTCCAGCTCCTGGTTCCCGGGCAATCAGTGAGCACGGGGTCGAGGTGCAGAGGGGACCAGGCCAAATGTGCTGGGCGGCATCTTGCAGCCTCAGGACCTGGCTCCAGCCATGTGGCATGGCGGCCACCATGTGTTCTCAGCTACCCTCGCTTCAGAGGCCCAGACCAAGCAGAACTAAGAAGAGTCATTTTCCAGGGGAGGGTCACACCTCGCTGAGGTCCCAGAGACCCCCACCTCTCCTCTTTGTGCCTTCACTGCTGCTGTGGGAACCCATAAGGACACTCACAGCTCTGCATGAGTCCCCAAGAGTGAGCACCCAAGCCAGACCACCCCTGCTTCTGAAAGACTGAGTGCTCCCGGTCCAGAGCCCCGCCCCCTGGTGGTGAGAACAAGTGTGGCTGCTCCTGTCAGGGCTGGGGCAGGCTTGCCTTGCAGATGTGGGAGACCCAGGAAGAGAAACGCAGCGGCAGCTGGTGCTGCAGTGGGGTTAGGCGACCCCAGAGCAGCCTGTCTGGTGCGGTGGGCACCAGCCACTCATTGCTTCAGATTCACACATGCTGTGTTCAGTGCTCACCGGCTTTCAAACACTTTGTGCGAAAAAGAAAGCAGTAAAGCAGGGCTGGGGAGAGGGCTGGGTCAGTCTTGCCTCGGAAGCGCAGGCAGGCACCTGAGTTGGGTCCAGCACCAGTGCAAAAGAGGGGTCAGCTGCGGCAGTGCTGGCACTGGGGGGCGGAAACAGGAAGATCCTCAGGAGTAGATGGTTAGCTTTAAGTCAACTAGAGGCTCCGTCTCAAAAATGAAGGGAAGATAGTGCCTGCTGAGAAACGACACCGACGCTGTCCTCTGGCCTGCACACATGTCCGCTTGCTTGCACACTGAGCAGCACACATGCATGATGCACATGGAAGGTTGCACACTCACAGAGTTGTGAAAAATCTGTATTGCTAAGATGTTAAGATGTTAAAAATGTGAAGCATTTGAATAATTACAAGGCAATGAAAGGAATATAAAATTCCATGTTGCTTCTTTTTAAAACAAATTTTACAATAGTCACTAGAAACATTTGAGTTTCCTGCGTGTCGACTGTGGTATTTCAACAGCAGAGACTGGCTTTCTCGAGTTTGGGCTTTCAAGGACGGTGGGACAGGTATGGGGTGGCTGCGAGCTGAGGGAGTGGCCTCCTTCCTGGGTCTCTGCTGAGTGCATGACGGTGTGGGTGGCTGGCGAGGCGCCCTGCAGCGCCTCTTGGTGGATCGCAGCCGCTCCAGGCTGCACTGCTCCTGCCTGATCAGAGAGCAGCCGGCTTAAGGAGGCCCAAAGAGGGAGCCGGGGCCGTGAGCCCAGGCGTCCTGGCTCCATGCCCAGCATCCGCATCCCCGCCTTGAGAAGAAGAGGGGGAACCAGCCCATCAGAGCTTCACTGTGTGGCATCAGGAATGATGGCCACCTTCTCCTCTCTCAGGGGGAATGTTGGAACAACCTCTTTGTGTCTTTGGGAGCTGAAGGGAGGGAGGAGGTGTGATACTAGGAGTTAGCAGTTCCCTCACGGGTCGGTTCTTCAGTCCGTGGTGGATAGGAAGGAGGACACTGGCATTTGCCTCCCACCATAAGGTCTGCCAGCTATCGATGTGGGTCACGTGGCTTGGGGCAACATAGGATGCCAGGGCAGAAGAAACAGCTGGAGCAGGGAGTGTCCTGGTCATAGAAGACAGTACCTGAGGGCAGCCACAGGTTCCACTAGACGTAGGTGCGCTTGTGTGGAAGTGGGAGGCATGTCAGGCAGAGAGGAAAGATAGCAGGATGGGTGAGGGAAAGTGACTCAGGTGGGATGGGGAGGGGTCATGCCAGAGCCCACTCAGCTCTCCTTGCTGCATGCCTGAGTGAAAGCCTCTAAATCTTAGCCAAGCCACATCAACAGCCCTGGCCTCTTCTCTCACAGGCCACCTCCCCACCCCAGACAAGACCCTACCACGCCTCTGCAAGGCTCTGCAATACAGTGGTGAACAGCGCAGAGATGGCTGACCTTGGGTTCCTTCGTGCCAAGGAAACACAAGATGGAGAAGCACCTAGGTAGGCAGTCTCGCTATAGCTGTCGTAAGGGCTGGTGGGGACAGCTGCAAGGAGCTGTCGCTGAAGCCCTGGCTTATCTGTGGGGGTCCACCCAGAGGACCCCAGGCTGAGGACATGTCCCTGGCTTGGGTCACTGATAGAGTCAGCTGTGAGACTCTTAATACAGCAATCCCAGAGGCAGCTGTGTCATGACAGTACCTTCCAGTATGTGTATGTGTATGTGTATGCGTATGCGTGTGCGTGTGGGTGTGCGTGTGTGTGTGTGTGTATGTGTGTGTGTGTGTGTGTGTGTGTGTGTGTGAGAGAGAGAGAGAGAGAGAGAGAGAGAGAGAGAGATCCACCCCACCTTGCTTTTGTCGCTGTTTGTTTGTTTTGTTTTGAGACACAGTTTCTCCCTGGCCTGGAACTCATTGACAGAGCAGCCTGGCTGACCACTGAGCGTCTGTGACATGCCTGTCTCTGCCTCAGCCCTGCGGTTACAAACACGAACCTCCGTGACCAGATTTCCCTTTTCCTTTTTCACCTGGTTTCTGGCTGTGCTCATGCCGCAACCCCTCCCCCTGCCTGCTCAGGTATGTGCAGTTTGTTTTCTGCTGCTAATGAGACAATTCCACAGAGTGCCAGGAGCATTTTGTCTTGTTTTGAGGCAGGACCTCACTCTATGACCCTGGATGGCCTGAATCTCACTCTGTAGACCAGGCTGGTCTTGAACTCACAGAGATGTACCAGCCTCTGCCTTCTGACTGCTGGAATTAAAGGTGTGTGCCACCATGTTGGCTTCGAATGGGCAAGCGTTAAGGAAAAGATGATTATTTGGCGTCCAGTTTCTGGAGGTTCAAGGACAAGGGGCTGTACTGTCTAGTGACAGCCTTCTTGCTGGCAGAGTCCTGAGGCAGCACAGGGTCACCGTGCCAACAGACAGGATGTGAGCTCTTGCTGTGTGTGCCCATGCGGGTTTTGTTTTGTTTATGTTTTGTTTTTGTTGTTTGTTTGTTTCTCCTCTGTCTTCAGAAGTTGACCATGAGTCTTTATTTAACCCTAATCACCTCCTGGGGACCTCCACCCACGCTATGGTTTGATAGTTTCCTCTGAATAACGCACAGTGGGCTGAAATTTAACACACTCAAAAGCCTCACCCAGACTCCAGCACCCTCATCATTCTGTACCTAACTTTCCTATCTTCCTACTCCGAATTCCAAGGACTCTGTGTGCTGAGCTTATCCTTCTGCAGAGAACACAGGGAGTGGGCAGGCCCTGCTGGAAGCGCCTAGCAACCTGCCAGGCCAAGGGAGGGCGGGAGGGCCACCTCAGTGGTGGGCACAGTGTTTGGGTTCTGTTTTTGCCACTTCTTAGAGACTTGAGCGCACGCCACCGCCTTCTCTCTGGTTTTTCTCTTCGTGCCTCCAGATTGGAATCTTGCAGAGGAAGCATCAGTGCCGCATGGATGGGACATCAGCTTTCTGCTTCCTCTGTTCTCTCCAAGGCTGTGTCTTTGAAGGGAAAGGCGCCTGGCAGTCGGGAGCCACGGATGCCACAAAGTCGCACTGCACCACAAGCCTCACACAGGAGATTTGCTGTGGAAGGCTCAAGAGGATGGCTGCCTCTGCCGCAGAGAGCTGAGGGGACGACAGGCGTTATGTGTTGCTTCTTGGGGTGGGCAATGGGATTTCCAGGGTGGGGATTGGTGGTTTTCCAAACTCGGACCTTTTCACCCTATAGTGTCCACACTGCCCTGCTGCTCTCTCTCAGGGACTGTGGCAGACCGAATCCCTGCAGTGATCGCTGCCATGATCGTCACAACACACGAAGAAGAGGCTCCATGACCCACGTGGCTAAACGTTCAGTGTGTGAACTCTCTCTTTACTATTTTAGCAAGGTGGTTACCGGAGTCTCTGAAATTCTGCCCTTTGATTCCAGTTTAGTTCTGTGAAGAATTATATTTAAGACTAAAAATGCATTTTTTGTATTATCTTTAAACAACTGAAATTATCTCTAATAACATGACATTGCCCTAGAGTTTTAGGACGGGTGCTTGGAGGTAACACGGTGTTACCTGCCTGAGGATTTTCTCTCTGCCCTTCCCGTGACAGCTGTCCCTATCTCAGATGCCGTGCATGCTTCGTGCCTGGAGGCGACCACACTGCAGTGTTGGACATGCACACAACTGGTCTAACCCAGTCAGCACAGCGTCCCCCAGGCCACGTGAGGCTCAGGGAGGGACAACTGGCCGGTTCCATGCCAGCCAAGGGCATAGAACGTCTCTTTCTGGAAGTTTGATCACAAAAGCCTGGAGATGCTGGCAGCCATTATGACACCATGAAGTGGGGTACACCTGGGAATAAAATGGGAAGAAGTGGTTGTGGGGGAGGGGAGGCGAAGGGGGAGAGAAACAAGACCAGTGATACTGGGCCCTGGATGGTGGGGAGTTCATCCACAGAAGCCACCAGCTTCTCTTCCTGTTTAGGTTAGTTTGAGTCACTTCTTGTCTTGAACCTGAAGCAAGCTGCACATTGATCAAGCTTGGGTTAGAGGAAGGCAGCAGGAGATAGCTGTGTGGGGAGACTAGCCTGGCATCTGCTATGACCAGAGCTGGAAACCCAGGTCAGGGCAGCTCCGCTAGAGCTGTGCTAGAGCTTGAGATAGCCTGTGCTCCAGCTGCTCTCACCTCAGCCACAGCGTGAGCACTTGGCTAAGGTCTGAGAAGCTCACACACTGTGGAGAGGAGGAGAGACAGCCCTGGCGGTGCCTGAGACAGCAGCCAGCCTCGTACCTCTTCAGGCATGTGGTTATTGTGCCCCTTCACCCTCCGCCTGCTTCCCATTGCTCTTAAACAACACAACCCTCTGTGAGGAACACCGTGGTTTGCCCTCTATGGAGGAAGCGGCTGTCCCCTCCTTCCAGGCCCTGGGAGTGTGCCTCGGGCAATGCTGAGGCAGAGGTGGAACCCCGGGTTCTCTGACACAGTGACTCTGCCACGGGTAAGAGAGTGGGCCCCTCAGATATACAGTCAACGGGAATCCCAAGCTGTGGTGGGGTGTGTGTGTGTGTGTGTGTGTGTGTGTGTGTGTGTGCATTTTAGTCACTGTGTTTCCCACCATGCATCATGGTGCTTACCCTCAGCCCTCTTGGCATCTCTCACCATCCCCTGCTGACTTGACCGAGTTGGGAGAGTTAGGGCATTTGGAAGAAGGTTCAGTCATGCCAGTGGGGAGGCATTTTCTTTCATAAGGACAGTAACTGTGATGAGACCGCCTTACCCAGGCAGTGTGCACACCAGGCAGGGCTCTGCTGAGCTTTCTGGTTCTGGGTCATGAGAAAAAAAAATATTTTGGGACAGGCTCTCATTTAGCCCAGGCTGGCCTTGAGCCTGTTATGTAGCTGAGGACGGCCCTCACTTGTGAGCCTTCTGCTTCACTTACTGAGTGCAGGGACGGCAGCCATGCACCACTGTGCCCTGTGCGGAAGAAAGCTGTGAAGGTCATGCTGGTGTGGTAGAAGATGCATATTGTGGTCGTATAGAGCTGGCACCAGGAAATGCTTGGCCCCGCCTGAGCTCCTGTCCCCTTGACTCACAGATAACGAGTTTTGGGGAGACATATGGGGCCAGTTGACACCCTCATCTGCAGAGAACGTCTTATCTTTTCCAAGTGGCTTTCCATTAATTTCCTTGCTGCCTTTGCCCAACAGATCTGTGAGTTAGGCAGAGAGCAGGTGACATGAGGGAGGAGGGAAGCCAGGACCCAGACGGGCTACAGCACTCCCCCAAGGGTAGTGGTGATGAAAGGGCAGCGTCAGGGCACAGGGTCGGGTCTCTGGGTCTCTGGCCTCTGTTCCTTCTGTTAAATGTAAGAGCAAGGAGAACTGCTTAGTGCAATTGAAGTCATAGACACCCCCAAGCACCCCCTCCCTGCCTCAGGTCTTTCCGCTTCACATTAAGAACCACAGAATTTGCTGCTTGATTTACAAACTAAAAGCAGAATAGTTAATTAAACACAAAGACAGCAAGCCTTGGCGTGGAAGAAAAGAATTCTCAGCCTATTGTTCTTGGGCTGAGTGATGAGGAGACGCCGAGCCATCTGTCCAGGAGACTAAGCTCCAGTGACGACTTATTGTGCTTTGGTTATTGTTTCAAAAACACAGAAGCCAGTGGCCTCTGGGGCAGGTACAGAGGGAATGTATAATGAGAGACATGCTGTGGTTTATATGAGTTAATTTCCTCCGTCCTTTGCACAAACAAAACCAAGCCAAACTCCGAGCCTGTTCCTGTGAATACCAAAGCGAGATTAAATCCAACATCTGAAGACTCCGAGTAAGGGCGACACTGAGGAGTCAGCCCTCGGGGAGCAGCCGACAGGAAGCATTAGAAGATGGGAAAACCAGAACAGCCGACCAGAAACCCAAGTCCCGTTAGAGTCCCCGAGAGCTTGGCTGGCTGTATAGTCTTCCTTTGTGTGTGTTTGTGTGCATGCGTGTGTGTGTGTGTGTGTGTGCGTGTGTGTTGAATGTGACTGATTACTTCCTTTCTGAAATC
Source organism: Psammomys obesus (assembly GCF_907164565.1). Taxonomy (NCBI): domain Eukaryota; kingdom Metazoa; phylum Chordata; class Mammalia; order Rodentia; family Muridae; genus Psammomys; species Psammomys obesus. The sequence goes on along the minus strand of NW_026592710.1, from coordinate 3,053,952 downwards.
AGACAGCTGGGAATGAATGGGCAGGTGCAGAACCTGTCTCCCGAGGGAAAGGAATTGCAAAGGCTCATTCCTGACACAGGGGAATTGCGCTGAGGACAGGACAGGGTCTTCCTGCACTGATGGCTGCTTGGTGTCCCCAGAAAGATGTGCTGAGGGCATCCCTGAAGTCTGCAAACATGCCCTTCTAAAGGCTTTAGAGCAATGGTCAAGTTGAGATGCGGCCATTAGGGCGTGGCTGATATCCCGTATGAGGAGAGATCTGTAAGTGGGGACCAGAGAGCCAGGCTGGTGTAGCTATCAGCTCTGGGAAGGCCAGAGCCACTGTAAGCCTCCAGAAGCAGGAAGGGTCCTCTAGGGCACCTTGCCAGCATGTCTGGCTCTGGCCTGCCAGGATAGGAAGGAGCAATCCTCCGTGAAAGCCACAGTTCATTTAAACCAGAGGTTGTGACACCGGGTGGGGCCTTGTAACAGAATTTGGGATTCCTGAACAGTAAAAGGCAACAGCTGACAAGTTATCGATCAGTCACAATTGATCAGGTGTGGCCGTGTGTGACTTCATTAGGGCTTGAGTTCTGAGTACACAGCGCAAAACTTCGCAGTGTGTACAGGCCGCCATATAAAATTGATGACGCCTGAGATATCTCAGCTCAGCCCCAGGACTTGTCTATTAGAATTGCAGTGTTCTGACTGTGTGGACAAAGTTTTCTGCTCTTACCCAAACACAACAGTTTAGTCTATGATCATCATGGTGGGAAGCAGACAGGCATGCATGGCTCTGGATCAGTGCTGAGAGATTTTACAGCCTGCTCTCCAGGCAGCAGGCCTGGGGGCAGGAGGAGAGACTGGGGTTGGCATGAGCTTCTGAAACGCCAAAGCCTATTCCCAGTGATATCCCTCCTCCAACACAGCCACGCCTCCTAAACCTTCCCAAGCAGTTCTACTAACTGGGGTCTAGGTGTTCAAACACATAAGCCTCGAAAAGCAATTCTCATTCAAACCACCATTCACAACCTCAGCATTTACTTAACACTTTACAAACAGGTTTTGCATAATAATCTCCTCAAATACATCATCTGTAGGGGTCCTTCTTGCTCCCTCTTTTACTATAGTGAACACGAAGCATACTGGAATCCTAGCCCCTCAGGTGAAGGCACTGGGAGGTGGGGACCTTAATCTTGGGCTTCTCAACTCCAGAAGTGTAAGAAAGAAAGGCCTGCAGTCCTGCCATCTTTGGGCTGTGACAAAGCATCCTGATCCAGAGTGACTAACTCAGCTTACACTTCCAGGTTACAGTTCACCACTGAGGGGAAGCCACAGAGTACGAGCTTGAGGCGTCTGGTCATGGGGCAGTAAAGAGCTGAGAGACGTGAATGTGTCCTCATAGTCTGCTCACCGCCTGCTCATCTGGGCTAGCTTTCTTCACTCAGGGCCCAGCCTGTGGAGCTGCCCACAACAGGCCAGGTCTTCCCACGTCAGTTACCCATGAAGACAATCACTGAAGACGCGTCCACAGACCAGCCCGATCTCGGTGATCCCTCAATGGAAGCCCTCTTCTCAGGCGATTCTAGGTGTGGCAGCCGATAGGTAAGACTCGCCAGCACACTTGCTGGTTATTTGTCACAACAACAGACCCAGGAATTCAAAGAGGTCAAGCGGGGTCGTGACTGTTTGTGCTTCAGTCCCAGGAACGGAGGTATCTAAGGAGGGTGCTGCCTCCGCTCAGCCATGCATCTTGAGTCCTGGGCTGTCCGAGGCCAGACAGCCCATTAAAAAGCAGAGGAGTTATCGATAGGCACAAACAGAAAACAAAGCAAAATGAAATATATTGAAGAAAGTACCCATAAGCAAAGAAGATGGTCATTACAGGAGCAGGGGCAGAGCACATTAATCCACAGTATGAAGTCTTTCTTGCAATGGCCCCGATCTGCCAGTATTCAATGCAGTACTCTTATTTTGGTACAGTTTGTAAAGTTATTCTCTCTCTCTCTCCCTCCCTCCTCTCTCTCTTGTAACCCTCCTTTGATTTCTCTCTGTCCTTGCTTCTGTGGTGGTTTAGATAGTCACAGAGAGAGCCATTTCTCTTTTGGTTTCAGGAGCATTTCTGCTGTTTTCCAAATATCCATTTGTCTTCCTCTTTATTTAAGAACAGACCTTCTGCCCAGCCCCAGGAGTCAAAATTACCACGTTCCAGGGCCAGTATTATTTTGTTTTGCTTTGTCTTTTGTTTTTCTGAGACAGAGTTTCTCTGTATAGCCCTGGCTGTCCTGAAACTCACTCTGTAACCAGGCTGGCCTCAAATTCAGAGATCCACCCGCCCCTGCCTCCTGATTGCTAGGATTAAAGGTGTGCACCAGCACAGCACAGCTCCAGGGCAAGGATTTTATGTCAAAAAAATTGCAGAGCTAATTGAGCTCTTCCTCTTGCTGTTTCCAAGGCCTGAAATGGATGCATCTGCCGAAGCTGAGGTAGAAGTGAGAGACAGGTGAGGTCCAGGATTCCGGAGAGTTCTCAAAGCACTGGGACTTGGTTTTGGATGGCTTTAGTGAGATTCTTCCTTGGAGAGAGCCTGGAAGTGGGGTCAGCAGTAGGACATCCGTCGGGGTGACACCACTGATGATTGTGCAGGTTAGTGCCCTTCCCCGGCAACTCAGGCATCCATGCAGAATTTATTTCTTCTTTTTAAGTGTGTGTGTCTGTGTACACACGTACGTATGTGGAGGTGCTCACAGAGGCCAGCAACAGGTATGGAATCCCCTGGAAGTGAAGTTGCAGGAGGTGTGTGTCATCCATTCCGGGTGCTGGGAACCAAACCCAGGACCTCAGCAAGACGAGCAAGTAAGCACTGTGCGAAGACTACTCACCGCAGTGGTCGGCAGCTCTTCTCTGGGCTCTTCCCTCTCGCCTGGCACCTTCCAGGAGAGAGGTATCAAGAAACAGTACCACAGAATCAGTACAGCGTAGACCGTGCACCTGGCCAGAGAGCATAGAAGGGTGTTGGTGAGCCCCTAGGAGCACATATCTCATCATCTGACACCACTCTCCCAATTACACCACCTACCCATGAAGCAAAGGGTGAGCACATTCCTCCAATGGAATTATGGTCCTTAATGAATTAATAACAGGGTTGTGATCCTCACCTCAACAAGCAGAGCACACAGGCAATCGAATAAGGTGAGCAACTGCAGTATAATTAGTTAGTCTCTGTGGCTCTGTTTAGGAATGCATTATCTCTGATTGTAGGGAAGAAAAGGTAGAACAGAGGCTGGGCTGGCCCAGGGTTCACACATGGTGGAGACAGCAAGAGGCTGCAATTAACAGCTTTGGTAGCAGACACCTGTCTGACACCCTGGAGGCTTGTGCTTTTGGCCTGTGTGTTAGCTGCAGACCCCATCCTTCCTGTAACGGCCTGTTGGCTATGGCCACAAACCCCACCTTTGAACTTCAGTGGCTCATTTGTGGATGTAGTTTTTGGAGCCTGATATGATTTGTTCTAAGTGAAGTTCTTTGTCTAATCAGCTCAGGGCCCTGCCAGCCACAGCCCCTTCCCCAGGCAAACAACCTTTTCCAGTTCTGTCTACTTGTTCTAGAAAGAAAGTGATCTTGCCCAATGATAGGACCAGCCTTTGCCCTTGACCTTTGGGAGGTGATACTGTGCCTGATACAAGGTTGGCTGTTCATGGAATCTGTTGTAGTCAGGGTTTCTATTGCCTCAGTGAAATATACAACCAAAACCAAGTTGAGGAGGACAGGATTTATTTGGCTTACACTTCCACATTGCTGCCCATTATTGTAGCCTATGTTAGATTAAGAATGGAGGACATTGGTTTAGGGAAAGAGCTGACTTGTAATCACCCTTCAGGAATGAGGTTTTTTAGGAGAGAGGCCCTGCGGATCATGATCAGCCTTGAGTGGGAGAAACGTTAGAAAGAGCAGTGCATTTTGTAAAACATAGCTCAACACTTTTTTTTTTTGTGGTGGATAAATACTTGGAAACACATTCACTAGTGGAAGTGTGAAATCTGATGTGAAACTTTGTAGCTTCAGAGTGCCTATTTTAATTGCATAGAAGTCCGTTGAGATGTATAGACTTTGGATCTTAATTTTGGTGTGTGATGTTTATTTCCAAATTGTTTTAAATAATAAAGTTAAATTTAAAACTAGCATAGAAAGTCCTTCAAGGAAGAGAGAGGCTTTGCTTGAACACTTGGGAAGGAGCCTCGTAAGGAGTAAGACAGAGAGAGCCACCAAAGACAGGATCACAGGCGTGGGAGCAAAGGGGCCATCAGAGACACCCCCAAACAAAACAAATATCTGACATTTCCATCCTTCCAGAGGACAGTGGAAAGTTTCATACCACATGAGTTAGCGCAATACAACATGCTTCATAAAAAGCATGGAGGAGCCAGGTACTGGTTAGGACCGTGAGTTAGGGGTTGCTGTTAGACTACAGCACAGGATTCCCAGCTCTGTGCAGCATGGAGAAAGCGGCAGGCAGGCCTGGCCTGACCTTTCCACACTGCAGGATCCGGCCTCCTGGACTGACTGGAGTCTTGAAGGGGCAGGCTGTGTTTAACAACGTGGAGCTGAGCTGGAGTTTCACTCAGACACAGAAGGAGGCTGAGGTGGCAGCTCCCACCCTGCTTCTTGGGAGCCCAGGGAGAAGCCAGGGCTCTTCTACAAAAAGCAGCTTCTAAGTGTGTGTAACAACACCAACATGCCAGGGTGGGACTCAGCGGTGGCTGGCCGGGTAGTATCAGAGCCTCTGGAGAGAGAGTTGCCCGTCAGACTGATAAGCCCTAAGAAGAACTCTGGACACAGCTGCTCGGCTGAGCCTCCTGACTGGCAATATCCCATATGTGCTGTCACACAACAAGAGGCGTGACAGGCCCTGATGTCAGGGGAAGTGACAGCTGCAGCTGCACACTGGGAAGCCTTCTGGTGTCCATGACTTTTCTATTACTGTGATAAAATACGATGACCAAAAGCATTCTTAAAAGGGTCTATGTTGGCTTACGGTTCCAGAGGGACAGAATCAATCATGGCAAACAAAACCAAACAGGACACATAATGGTAGTGGAAGCAAGAGCTGGCTAATTACATTTTCATCCATGCACAGGAAGCAGGGAGAGAAGGTAGGAAGTAAGGTGAGGCCACAAACACTCAAAGCCCCTTCCCTAGTGACAGTCTTCCTCTAGCAAAGCTCCACCTCCTACCGTTTCTGTAATCTCCCAAACAGTGTCACCAGTGGGGACCAAGTGTTCAGCTGTGTGTGTGTGTGTTTATGTGTGTGTATGTGTGTGTGTGTGCTCTATGGAGGACGTTTCTCATTTGAACCACAGCACTCCCAGACCTTGTCCGAGGCAGGCCTTCTTCTGGCTGATTAGAATTGCACGCTGTCCCAGTAATGAGCCACAAGCACAGGCATGACGGCTCACAGTGCATTTGGAGCCTTAGAGTATCTACAATCGTTGGCTGGGTGTGAAGCCCTCTGACTGTGCAGATTGTGTCTGAACAGGAGTGGTTTGGGGGTGTGCTACCCCAGGCCTGCACACCAAATCCCTAAGGCTTGCACCACTTTTGTTACTCCCCAAGCTCTCTCATTTTGCTTCTCTGTTGCACTAACAAGCCACGCCCACCAAAAGTGTACACTTTCAGGCCGCAGTCTGCCACTGAGGGGAGTTGGGGCAGGAACTGGAGCAGAAAGCATGGAGGAGTGCTACCTGGTGGCTGGCTCTCAGGCTCATGCCCAGGCCTGCCTACCTGCCTAGGAACGGTGCCCCCAAAGCAGACTGGACCCTCCCCTGCCAAGCACCAGTCTGGACAACCTCTCACCGACATGGCTACAGGCCAGTCTGATCTGGGCAGTCTCTCAGTGGAGGTTCCCTGGGGTGACACTAGGGGGTGTTAAGTAGGCAGCTGAAGCTTGGGTTACCCCTGGCCACCTTCCTTGGGCTTCTGACTGGGCTCTGTGTACCCCCGTTGTGAAGAGCAGGCATTTATCTTTCCTGCAAAGCCAGCAGGCCCTGGGTCTGGGAAAGGCTCCTGTGTGACCGTCTGCATGGCTTTCGGGAGCGCTGCTCCATGGAGAACCGCTGGTGCTGAGTGCGGAGCTGCCGACAGCAAATCTGGAGCACCCCTTCCACGTGCCTGTGACCACACTGTTTTTGGCCACTTAAATATACCACAGGGCGTCCAGGGGGTACAGATGACACCTAGAGTTAAGCAGATAGACAGCTGGCCTCGGGGCAGACTAGAAAGGTGGCCTTACACGCCTTCTCTGAATCACACCAGTATCTATTAACCCCTGAAGGCTCTGTGCCAAACCTGCGGAGCTCAGTGGGTGGTGGGAGTAGTGGATTAATCTGGGGAGGAGAGGAAGGGGCAGAGCAAGCAGGGGAGGGAGAGTTATGTGCGGAGCAGCTATGTGCAGTCAGATCTGAGCACTTGGAGTGCTGGTGGCTCTGAGGACGAGAGGAAGCCAGTGGCAGGAGACCTGGAGAGAGGCTCACGGGGTGAGGCCGCCGCGGCCTCACACATTCACATTCCACGAGAGCCCAGGCTCAGAGATGCCCCACACACGTTTCTCCCACCCACACAGTGTCAGATTTTCCACAGGAAAAACAACCAACAAACAAACACAAAAACAAAAACCAGGCACATCAGGTAGCCGGGGTAGCGCTGCCCTGAAAGGCCTCTGTACTGGCAGGTGCTCACGTCACCCCACCTTCCCAGGGATCCAGTTCTGGGTGATCTGTGGTAGTAGGGTGTGTGTGTGTGTGTGTGTGTGTGTGTGTGTGTGTGTGTGTATGTGTGTGTCAGAATCACAGTCCAGTTCCCAGGGGCTGAGGCTGCATCCTGCTCCTGCTTCTCTGCCCTGCCCTTTGGGCTTGTCTTGCTCACCTGAGCCTCAGTGTGTGCGTATTTGCTTCTCTCTGCAGCGGCAGGAGGCTTCACCTGCACTCTGGTGAAGATTCCACTAGGACTGCACACTACTTTGGCCATGAGAAGGACAGAAAACTTTTACAGGAAAGAGAACAGCATCCCGTTGTATGGACTCTGAGTACAGGACTAAGAGGAAGAAATCCGCCTCTTAAATAGCTGCCTCCCCCTCCCCCCGCAACAAGGCAGGCCTTGCTGGTCTAGATCCATGCGCTGGTCTCAGCTTTTATTTGCTATTAACCTAAGCAGAAGAATTCAAATCCAGTTGCTGTCAGGAGCATATTTCTTTCTAAATCCAGAGCATAATAAAAAGCCTTGAGTGATCTGGATGTCAAAAGACTAATCGAAAATCCCACTTGCAGCAAACACAAATAGTTCTTGCTGTTAACAGGACAATATATTCCAGAACGAGAAAAAAGGCTCCAGCCGGCCAGCTGCATAACATTCCCTTGATTCTCAGCTGGGTTGGAGCCTTGAATTTGAAAGAAATTCAACCCCACGCTTCCATCTCAGAAATTCTTCAAACAGGATTCTCTTTCAGGGAGCTAAAAGCAATTTAATCACTTGAAACAAAAACATTTCTGGCTTTTGAAGGTTGTTCATTGCTTGATGGTGGTCAGAACTCACTGGGAACAAAGAGCACCCAAACGGAGCTGGCTTGGTCATGGCGAGGCAAACAGCCTTGCTCCTGCTCCATGCCCAGGCGGCGGGCTTCGAGAGAGGCTGGCTGCTCTGGCCTGCACTGTCCACTCCTCAGCTCTGCCGGTGCCCACTCTCCCTCCCCCACTGCTTTCTGTGTGTAACAGTGAAGGCACATGTTCACATCCCAGCATGCTCAGGGGCATGGCATCTGCACAGCATGTTCCTGGAGGGAGTGTTCTTTCCCTGGAGGCCCAAGGAGGAAAGGCTGCTCCTGAGCTCATGCTTCTGAAACCCTGCAAGCCAGGCTTTGCTAGACTCCAGCTGTCCTTGCTCCTGACCCAGTGGGAGGACGATCTCCAAAATACTCTCTGGTCCTGTTGTAGTTGCCTGGCCACCTCTGATTTGCTCACTGCGTCCATGGGAGTGAACTAGTCTCTCTGGCTAGTTTGACTGTTGGATCATGTCCACGTGCAGAAGGCATGGAGGTGCCACTCTGGGTTGACCTCCCGGAGTCACTGAGAACAACCAGAATGGAAGACGGAAAATGACTAGATGCTAACCCGCCTCTGTGAGGATGTCTCTCAGGCTGGTGTGATGTAGCAGCCTCCACGAGGTGCACTTGAGAGAGTGTGGAGAGTATAGGGGGGTGTTGAGGAGGAGGAGGGTTTTCAGAGAAGAGGGAGGAAACCCAGGCAGAGGGTGTACAGGGGGAAAAGTGTTAAGGCGTGGGATGCGCACACTCTTCCCGTTCTCAGCTCCCGTTCCGGGTAACTGCAGACTGAAAAGAGTCCTCAGGGCCTGGACTTCTTGCAGAAGCCCCACCCCTTCCTAATCTGAGGCTTGAACCTGGTGGATGCTGGCACTGAGCCCATATGTCTCTGAGAACGTCTCTGGCAGGCCGGATGCAATCTCACTCTTCACAGTGTTAATGGGAAAATCAGTCACTGTTGCAGGCTGTCCCATCATGCTGGATTCCATCTGATTCGGGAATTATCAATCCCCATGCCAACCTGTAAAATGCCTTTTCAGAGCTGCAGCTGGGGCAAGGTCAGCCGCCCTCCTTCAGGTCTGTTGAGTAGATTGAAGGGAAATTGTCACATTAATATGTAGTCTGGTCCTCATCTCCCTCCTAACAAATATCTGTGAGACCAGCGCTGCTAAATCACGAAGGCAGGCGGGAGCGGGCTCCAGAGGCCAGTTATAAATGAACAAAAATAATACAGAACTTGGTACACAAAATATAAGCCGATTTCTTCATCTATACTAATGGATTTTAAATAGAAAAATAACTGGGGATAAGCACCAGGCACACTGGAATTAAAATGAGGCCGCAAAGCTCCCTGGTTTGTACAGTAGGGCCGGCATGCGGCAGACTGCTCAGGAAGCCATTCTGAGGGATGGTGCACGTCTCCGCCTCACCTGACAGCTCACAGTCTCGATAACGAGGCTCCCCGTGTGCCGCACACACGCTTGAGCCTCGAGTTCATTCCTTAGTCTCTAAGGCATCAAACGTTCTTGTTTTCCTTCTGCCCAGCTCTGAAGGATCTTTATTGGTTGCTGATTAGTAACTGTTTTTTTTTTTTAAACAACCACAAGGAGCTTCCATATGTGTTTATAACATTTCTCTTCTAATTAAATAGTGGTTGCTGAGGGAGGAGTTCAGGGAGAGGAAAGGAAATGCCCACTGCTGATGACTTAGCATGAAGACCCGGGATGGGAGGGGTGGTTTCCTTCCTTCCAGCGCCGTGTTCATAGAGCTATATCATAAACTTTGAATGATGCCCCATATGTGTGTGTGTGTGTGTAATCTCATATTCTAGTTGTTGCTTTAATAGGATGCCACTCTTATTAAACGTTCTTCACAAACGCCATTTTAATGGCTGTGTAATATTCCTTCACACTGCCTGCCATAATTCATTACACCTTGCAAGAGGTTTCTCTCCTCAGTACCTTGAGCACCTTCCTATGTAAATCTTTGGATATGCATTCAACATACATCTGTCATTGACATGTACTCTGAGCCTAGCTCAGTGCCAGCACTAGAGGAATAGCAGAGGTGAAAGCTGTGATTTCTGATTTTTTCGTTGCTGTCTTGGGAAAGATATTTATTTGAGGTATTGCCTTCAAAACTGCCTGACAGAGGGCCAGCGAGATGGTGCATCAGGTAAAGATTGCTGCCAAGCCCGAGGACCTGAGTCTGACCTGGGCACTGACATGACTGAAGGGAGAGAACCAGTTCCCACAAGTTATCCTCTGATCTACACACATACACACATGCGCAAACACACACAGATACAAGCAAAATGAATAAGTAAACAAATGAAATAAGTACTTAAAAATACTTAATTCATAGCACCACATCGCATTCCACAAAGGCTGTCAGCTCAGCCACAAGTAGCTCGTAAAATTTCTTTATGCACCTGTGTGTGTGTGTATCTGTAACTATAAACCCTGTGTGTGTTTGTACATGTGTGTTTGTGTTTGTAAACTTTGTGCATGCATGCATTTGTGTATTTCTGTGTATATGTGTGTGTTTGTGAGTATTTGTAAACTATGTGTATTTGTGTATTTTTGTGTCTATTTGTATTTATATGTGTGTATTTGTGTGTACACTTGTGCATATTTGTGCTTGTTTATTTATGTGTGTGCTATGTTCACGTGTGTGAGTGAAGATTTTTGTGACTGTCGCGTTACAGGCAAGAAGACCCAGACTCAGAGTCACAGTGCACACTTGGGATGACAGAGGTGCGGCCCTCCCAGAGCCAACTCTCAGATCCCCACTGCCGTTCTGGGAACGATTGTTATGCAGTCTTGGCTAGGTTTTAAAAAGTGTCTGTTGGTTTCACACCTGTTCTTTTGATTGTTAGTAGAAGTGTGCCTAAGCTCTTTGGCTCCTGATTGTCTTCTTTCTCCCTCTTTCACACACACACACACACACACACACACACACACACACACACACACAC
>NW_026592710.1:3028404-3043395 GCF_907164565.1 Psammomys obesus | reverse complement strand
CACACACACACACACACACACACACACACACACACACACACACACACTCGAGTGCTGACAGGACCCTCCGCTTCTCCCTGTCTTCCCACCTGTTATACGAGCACGAGGCAGGTGTCAAATCTTAACCTGGAGGAGCAGTGTGTGGGAGTTACAATGTGTCAGACACTTTAAGCTGAATATATAAATGCAGTCATGTGACGCATTCGTAGACAGAAATCCGCCCAAGGTCGTGGCTGAGAGTTTTCTTCTGTGGAGGCAGTTTCCTGTGAGGCAGCACTTTACGGTGTAGTTGTGAAGTTTCCTCTTACTGCTCTGCAGCAAGGTGTGTGGAAGGCTTTCACACTCTGCCCTGCGATCACCATGCCCTCAGTGCCCTCCTTCCTCAGAGGCTCACGAAAGGCTCGTCCTAGCCGAGGTCCAGCCATCCCCCTGTGCTGGTTCTGGGGTTGTTGTTTGTCATCTACTCCCGTTTATTTGCACTAGTTGACCTCAGCTGGCAACCTGACTCAGCCTAAAGCCACCTGAGAGAAACCTCAGCTGAGGAACTGCCTGGGTCACAGTGGCTTATGAAGCATGGCTTCGGGGGGAGGGCTGTCTTGATTGTTGATACAAGAGGGCCCAGGCCACTGTGGGCAACACCATTCCTAGTCAGGCAGGCGTGGGCTGGATGTGCAAGCCAGTGAGGCATGATCTGTGAGAGAGCCAGCAGGCGGCATCCTCTGTGGGTTCTGCTTCAAGTTCCTGCCCTGACTCACTCAGTGATGGCCTGTGACCTGGGAGTGTGAGCCGAAATAAACCGTTGTTCCTGCTTTTGGTGGTGAGGTTTATCCCAACACCGGGAGGAAAGTGGGACAGTGCTCACCCTGCTTCCCTGGCACCCTGCTGGCAGCTCCTGGTGTGCCCTAACATTGCACCCACTGCCTCCCACCTTAAAAGCCCTTTCTTGCTCATTTTCAAACTCAACATGCCATTTCTCTCCCTCATGCTCATTCAAATATTTCGGAAGAATGGTCTCTCATGATTTCCTGGCTTCCCATTAACTCTAAGAGATGTCTTCAGCATTTTAGTATTCTGCTGAAATGGCACGGCAGGCCCTGTGAGAGGCCCAAGGAGAACACACCTCCAACCCCACAGCCCTGTCCACTGAGATCCCTCTACCCCACAGCCCTGTTCACCAAAGACCCCTCTGCTGGAGCCTACTGGCAGAGTTGAACAGTTCTTGAGTGGGGTGTGAGGATTGAAAGAAAACTAACAAACAACAAACAAACAAACAAAAGCCCAAAAAACAAAGCACTACACTTGGGATCTGTTGGAGAGGGCTTCCAGTAGAAACTAGGCACTCGGTTTATTCCACAGTCCTTTTATAGTCAGAGCAGAGCACTTTGATACAATGAAGTTCATGCAGAAGTCAAACTTGTTTACCTCGACCACCATCGGTATGTTCCTCCCACAAACAAAAAGTGAACTTGGCAACACATCTTGACTATGCCTGTCTCCAGGTGAAGGCCAGGATAAAAACATGTTTTCTTACTGAGAGCTCAATAATAAAGCATCCTAACAAACAAGCGGCTCTCCACACCCCTCTACCCCACAGCCCAGTCCACTTGAGATCCTCCAGCCCACAGCCCTGTCCACTGGAGATGCCCCTACCCCACAGCCCTGTCCACTGTAGGTCCCATGCCAGGCCTTCCTGTTCCTGATGTCAGATGAACACATCTAGAGTCAAAGATGGAAGATGCTTGTTTTCCCATTTGAGAGGCAATAGTTTCTATCACAGAGTTTTGTATTTTTGTTTAGGACAAGGAACTGCAGGGGTGCTAAAGCAGGACTTCCTACCTGTGCAGCATCTCTTCTTCCACTAAACAGCTAGTGTCTCCATTTCCCCAGATAACTATAACCCTCTTGTATGAGACTCATGAGGCTTAGGTGACTTGGTAGTGGAAGGTTCTCAGAGCAGACCGCAGAACACAAGGCTTGGGCAGGAGGTTTGCTGTCACTGCTGCCATTGGCCTGCCTTGTGTTGAGCTCAGGTTGTCCCCGCTCTGAACTACTCCACACTGTATAAAACAGTGCTTTCTCAGGCTGAGCCTTGCCTCAGTAGTTTTGAACTCCATTTTGAGAGAAGAGGAAAAGCTCAGCCCCTGGGCGAAAGGGGCATCATCTCCCAGGCATCATTGTCCCCTCACAGGCTGATGGCTTGCTTCTGGCACAGAAAGGATGGCAGCTGTTTTCTGCCTCCCTGCATGTCTGGGAAAGAATAACCAGTGTGGTGGTGTGAATAGGAATGACCTCCACAGACTCATGTATTTGAATGTTTGGCCAGAGGGAGTGGTACTATGAGGAGCTGCGTCCCTGCTGGAGTAGATGTTGCCTTATTGGAGAAAGCGTGTCACTGTAGAGGTAGGCTTTGAGGTTATATATACTCAAGCTATGCCCAGTGTGGCACAGTCTTTCCTTGCTGACTTTGCATCAAGGTGTAGAACTCTCAGCTCTGTCCATAGCACCATGTCTGCCTGCATGCAGCCATGCTTCTTGCCATGGCTATAATGGACTAAGCCTCTGAAACTGTAAGCCAGCCCCAATTAAAAATTGTCCTTTATAAGAGTTGCCATGGCCATGATATCTCTTCACAGCAATACAACCCTAACTAAGTCAAGCAGGCTCTGAATAATGGACACAGCAGAGGAACCTGTGGTTCCAGGAGTGGAAATGCTTCTCTGTGCCCCAAGGCTGCTTTTGTGTGATCATGCTCACTTTCCCAAAGGCCATACCCGTAGCTCCTTTCTGTACAGGGTTTTGTGGGTTTTTACTTTCAGTGTTTGGTTCCTGGACCAGAGGAAGCCCAAGCCTCCGTGTTCTGTGGACTCTCTGTGACTCCTTCTCTTTTCCTGTCCTTTCTCCCTGCCAGCGCTCAGTTCTTTCTCATTCCCATACCATCAGCATTCTTGACCTGTTACTCTGCTCCCCAAACCTTCTATGTACCAACAGACATCAGTCCTAATCCTTGGTTCTTAATCCCTGGAGATAAGAGAGAAGCTGATGGGTGCTGCTCCTCCCTTCACATTGGGTGATGACTCATGTTCTGATGTCATTGTTGCATTGGTGATGTCATTGGCTGCCATGCTTCCGGTGGTGCATTGGTGGTTGCTAGTATAACATGAATGGGTTGAACTGTCAAGAGCTAAGTCAGAGGGTCTCACCTTGACCAAGGGTTTTCTGCCACCATGCTGGGAGGAGCTATGTAGAATGGGATAGGGTTAGTTAGTACAAAAGTGGGGTGGTGAGTAGGTTATCATCGAGCGTGTTTATTGGTACAAAAGTGTGCTAGTTAGTGTAAAAGTGGGCTGCTAATTTTAGGAGTAGGTTAGTCATGGGAGTGTGCTAACTAGTAAAAGATAAAGCTGGTTAGTATTGAGAATGTGTTAGCTAGTAGGAGAGTAAACTGCTTACCATGGAAGTATGTGAGTTATCTTGGGAGTGGGCTTGCCGTCATGAGGGAAGGCTAGTTACTTTTTGTTTGGGTTAGTTATCTTGGCAGCAGACTAGTGACCTTGGCAGCAGACTATTATCTTGGGAGTGGTCTAGTTATCTTGGGAGGGGCCTATTATGTTGAAAATAGATTTCTGCTGGGATTGCAGAGCACATAGGTCTCCAAGCCAGTGGAAGAAATTTCCCGGAAAGTCAAATCCACAGTGAAGACATAGCTAGCACATGGGCTAGAATGAGGGACTGAGAACAGTCTGAGCAGAGGTAAACAGGAGACAGGTTTACTGAAAGAAGGTATTCCTCTCTCTGCTCTTGACAGAGGATGTGATGTGACCAGTTGCTTAAAGCTCTCACTGTTGTGACTTTCCCACAGTTGTAGACCTCAACCTGGAATTATCAGCTCAAATAAACCCTTTCTCCACTAAGTTGCTTTTGTCAGGGTTTATTGCAGTGATACAAATTAAATTGGAACAGTGGCCACATATCATTGGCATGCTGGGTCCCAAAATGTTCTTATCACCCATGCTCAGGTAAGCCTGGAGTAATTCTGGGGTGCTGGGATCCCTCCTGATATCTCTCCAGCATGGGGGGCCTGTCCTCCTGCTCTTGACTTACCCCTGTCTTTTTGCTGGATGCCTGTGTTACTGCTCTGAAGACACTTGGCCAGGCTGCACCATCACTGGCTTTTCCACAGTAAGCAGGGGAAGGTTGAGGAACAGGGACAGAAAGAAACATTTTGAATATTCTTATTTCTAGAAGCACAGGCCTGCCTGGGCTCCAGACACCTGAAGGGCTCACCATCTTGTTTTAGTTTTTATAGAACAAACTCAGTTGACACAGATTCCAACAGGATTGTTCACAAGTTGTCAGGTGTCCATTCACGTTGTTGTGGAAGCCGCTGTTTTCCCTGAACACAGTTCACGTAGACACACAATTACGACGGCCTTCGAAATGACACACTGAGAGCAAACTTCATTAAACTCTAGCCTGCACTCCCTCCTACTCTGGTCTGGGTCCCTGGAAAGATGTCCTCCTAGCGCTTTGCTAGCCCTTCTCTCCATATCCATCAAGCCCTGGTGATCCTTTCTTCTCAAGCAGTAATTAAAATTCTTTTTTCACATACCATTGCGTAGCACTTGCCCATTAAGAAAATACTATTAAGTGAATTATGGGAAGAATACTTTTAAAGGCTCTTCAGTGATTTGAAAGGGGGGAGTTGAAAAAGACACACCCACCTCGGAGGGAACAGTGTGGCTGTTGCTTTCTGCATCCTGCTCTTCTCACTCTTTTCTTTAGGTAATGGTGATGGGATAAAACACATCTCCCTAAAAGCAACATGGGGAAGAGAGGGTGCGTTTTTGGCTCACACTTCAAGGGTGTAGTCTCTCATGGGAGGGAAGACATCAGGAGCATGAGGCAGCTGGTCTCACTGCATCCGCAGCCAGAGGCAGAGAGAGATGAATGTGGAGCTCAGCCTGGGTTCTCCTTTTTATTCAGTCTAGGACCTCGGCCCATGGAGTGGTGTCCCTTACACCGCATCAACCGACTCTTCTGGGAACTCTACTGGAATGCCCCAAAGTTTTCTCCTAGCTTATCCAAGATCTGCTCAAGCGGACAGAGCAGAATAATCACCACACTTTCTCGAAGATTTGAGTTGCAGCCCCCTCAGGTCTCCATAGCGAGAGTGAGGGAGTAAAACGGGATTTTCCTTGAACAGCGAGCTCCCAATCATGGCACAGAGTCTTATATTTGTGTTTAAGTGTAGGCACTGCATCTGGGCAGCTAATTTAACCCAACAGTACTGGTCTGGCCTACGCTCCACCACATGAACCATTACCTCTCAACCTTAGTCCTAGCATTTGCGTCTTCCTCCGTGTTGGGTTGGAGACTCTTCTTGCCTCATTCTTTCCCAGAGTTCCTATCTCTCCTGCCTCCCTTTCCTGTCTTTGCTATAGGCCATTCAGCTCACTATTAAACCAATCAGAAGGTGTTGGAAGGAGTGTTTACAAAACATTGAGATAGGTGATGCTTAACAATACTAAATGTTAAACAATACCAGCTCTCTGCTGATACAGAGATCAGCATTTGAGTGATAGGAAGACAGTCTTTATACAGTGCCTGGAAAGGTCACCCCAACAGGGGAAGAAAGGCCTTGACTCTAATGGGGAGAGGTGAAGAGAGAGGATTCGTGTGGGGTACGCACCCCAACTTCCGTCAGTGGGCTCTGTTGGCTCTGGCTCGCTCCTTTCAGAGGTAGCTGTTATGACTCCTGGGGGTGGAGGTCACAGCACCCCTGTCCCATACCACATGTCCTCATCAGCTCCTCCCTCCAGAAGACCTTGCCTCCCCTGTGGACTTCCACACATCCTGGGCTCACTGGGAGGCACAGAATCTGTAGCTGCATGTCCTTACTGGACACCATATAGACCAGGGATGAGGACACCCACTGTTTACCACAACTCAGCTCGCACTCTTGGCCAAAGCAAATACTTCTGGGCTTTGCGTCTGGATGCCCATATCTCTGTGAAATCATCAGGTTCACCATGTACCTGACCTTCTCTTCTCACAGAATAATAAAACACAGCAGCCATAGGGTTGAACATTCTTGCCTACGGAGCAGCATGGACAGGAAGCTGTGTGGGGTTGCCGTTCCTGTTGTTTGGTTCTTGTCTTGTCATAAGTGGTCTTATGAGCTTGGCTGGAGTCTCCAACAGTGTCTAGAGACAGACCTGGGTCAGCCAGTTGTAAGCAAGGTCCTGGCTTCCATCTCTCAGCGCCCGTGCTGAGTCAGGGGCAGCAGCATGCACCTGCAAACTCAGTGCTGGGGAAAGGGAAATAGACACAAGAAGATTCTGAGGGACATGCTGGTCGGACAGTCTTGTGGAATCAGAGCCATTTCAGCTTCGGTCAGAGATCTTGTCTCAGAATATAAAGTGGAGGAAGACACTGGATGTAGCTTACACACACACGCACACACGCACACACACACCCACACACATGCACACACCCACACACGCACACGCACACATGCACACACGCACAAGCACACACATACACACACACACACACACACACACACACACACACACACACACACACACTATTGTTTATGGTCCCTGGAGAAATCTGACTACTACCAGGAGAGGGGTAGTTGTCTTCCTCTTTAGGGCCGGAACGCTGTGCTGTGTCCTTCATGGCTGGGGCCCTGGATTGTGCCCTGCATGGCTGAGGACTTTGTGCCCAGACCATGCCCATGCCTTCCCGTCCTCTTCTGAGGGACGTAGAAGACACAGTAGTACAGCGAGACTTCCTTTATAATGTGGCTTGTGGATTTCCTCTAGCTTCTTGTCAGCCAGCATATGTTATGTGGCTGAGTCAGGGAGCCCCGACTCCCCTCTAGGAGGTCACTGTCTCACTGGTTTGAGGTGTGCAGTTGCCCAAATGTAACATCCCAAGAGGATCCCCAGTCCCTTCCGGGGTCCGACCTAGCTTCTCATAGCTCCACCTGTGTGGCCTGTGGCCAAGAACAGACTTTCCTGAGGATGGCCTGAACATTTTCAGACAAACTGCAGGCCAGACAGACACAGGTTAAAATCTTCAACAGCCAAAACAAGTTTGAATCCTTTGCCCTGAAATTGTTCCTTTCTTCCCAGGGAGCCAAGAAGGATGCTGGCATGTGGGTGTGACATCATTCGACATGTCGTCTGAGTCCCGTGAGCAGACGGCTCCTGGGAGGTGAACTGCAGAATAAGCCTCTTAGATGTCTTGTCAGAACCATTGTAATCTCTGGCGACATATTTAACCAGCTCACACTCCTTACACGCCACACCTTATCAACGCTTGCCAGCCATGCTTCTGGCCACCTGTGGAACATGTGACTTTGAAGCAGAGAAAGCATCTTTTGTAGCCAGGAAAATGGCAGGGTGCAGACCACTGAACTTTAGAGGAAAATGAACTATCACTTCAGACAGATCTGATCTCTGCTTCCATTTTTTTTTTCTTAAAGAGAAAAAGCTAAGGATTATTACAGCCCTGGTCTGGAAGGGCTCCTGGGCTCCCACTCCAACTGGCTTCCCAGGAGCCTGCACTCCAATGTCCTCCTGGTAGAGCTAGGTCCCCACCCCTCCGTCATCCACCAAAGAGCCAATCCATACCTCCTCAGAGGCCTGTCAGTTACTTCCATGTACCTTGCATGAGCTCCTTGTCAGGCTTCTGTATTGTCTAACGAGAAGATGGCTCTGGAAGGATCTGCCTTCCAGAGCCCACGAGAGATAGCGTGGTGTGCCAGGGTGTGGTAGGGCCAGCCGAGGGCCGGGAAGCCGGAGCTCGCCCCAAGTGGCATCTGCTGACCATTGGCAGGTGCTCCCTGTGGAGAGTGCTAGCTGCCACAGGTGACTTGAAGGCCCCTAGAGTTAACTTAAGCTAAGGATGCTGCTTTCACTGTGACAGCCCCTCTGTTTCTAGCTGAGAAAAAGCTGCAGAAAACATGCAGAGATTTAGTAGAGGAAAGAAGGCGAGGGGGGGGCAGATTTAAGGTTTACCCAAACATTCAAGCCTCCACCTAGAGGCTGACACACCGAAGAGCCCAAGGTTTTCTTTATGCAAAACCTTTTTTTTTTTTAAATGAACAACGCTCCCCCAAAGAAGAACTTTAAATAATCAATAGTTATACAGGAGACAGGGTTGATACCCTGAGCCATCGATGAAGGTGAATCAAAGCACAAGCAGAGATTCCACCTACCCCGGGCAGAAAGGGCCTCCTGAGACAGCACAGCAAGAATTACCGGAGAGGATGCTGGGAATGGAGGCCTGGTAAACTGAGAATGTAAATCACTGCTCTTATGGAAACCAGGGTGCAGATTCTTCCAAAAGCTTAAAGGAGGATTTCCACACAACTCGGCTCTACCAATGGTGGGAGATGCAGAGCTGTCCACTTGCCCTGCTCACCCTAGCGCTCTTCACAACAACCAAGTCCTGGAACCAGCCTGAGGGGCCACTGGTGGATGAAGAGGTAGCTATCAGGGGGCGGAGTATTACCTACCACGGAGGAAGATGAAATTCCGTGTGCAAATCACAGCATTAAGTGAAATAAGTCAGACGTAGGAAGATGTATAATTAACACTGGGGGCATGTGTGGGGAAGGCAAGAACGTAGCTGAGAGGCAGCAAAAGAAGGAGAGGCCAACAGAGTCACATGTACTTACGTACAGAGGAAATGGCACAGTGACGCACATTACTTTGTGTGTGTGAGTGTTGTGAGCCTGCTTGTCTTGTGGAATATATGTAGATGTCTGGGAACAACCTCATGGAGCTGGCTCTCTCCTTCTCCCTGTGTGTGGGTTCTGGGGATCAGTCTGGGTTCTTGGGCTTACCGGGACCCCGTCACTTACTAGGTCATCTCACTAGCCCCATCTTATTTTTCAATATAGAGCCTCTCATTGAACCCAGAGTTCACCCAATTCAGCTAGATTGTCTGGAACCACGGGATCCTTCTGTCTCATCCTTCTCCTGCTGGGGTAACAGGCACACTCCGTCACACAGGACTTTTTAATGTGGATTCTGGTACTTAGACTTCTGGTACACCTGGACAACTGAGCTGCTCATGGCACCATCAGTGTAGTTTTTATTCTTTGTGTGTTTAACTGTGGGTGCCCATGAGTGCCTACATGCTCCTGACTGTCCTTGAAGTCCCGTGAGTAACAATAGCGAGGGGGCATAAGAGGCGACGGAGCTCTGAGAGAATTGGAGGAATCTGGGAGCTCCTGGAATCATGGGCTCCGGAAGGGTAATGTGGGACCTCAGCTTATTGTGAAATATCACATGGAGCCAGGCCAGAAGGATCTCCAAAACGAATAGCCAGAGACACCCACCTGCCCAGACTCACAGCTTACTTCAAACAATGAGAGGAAATGCACATTTGTCCCTCACTGTCCTAGTTAGTGTAACGTCAACTTGAAGCAAGCTAGAGTTATCAGGGGAGAGGGAACCTCAGTTGAAAAATGCCTGTGAGCAAACTGGTGGTACTTTTCCTGGCATGATGGTTTATTTGGGAAGGCCCGGCTCACTGTAGGTGGTGCCACCCCTGGCTGGGCAGAGGGTCCAGGGTCCTATAAGAAAGCAGACTGAGCAAGCATATGGAGAAAGTTGGCAAGAAGCAAGAATTCCCTGCTTGTCTCCTGCCTCCATGTTCCTGCCTGGAGTCCCTGCCCTGCCCTGGAGCACAAGCTTAAGACAATGCAAACCTTTTCTTCACCCAGTTGTTTCTGTCGTAGTGTTTTATCACAGCAATATAAACCTGAGCCAAGACAATTACCTTCTGGCTTTTCTGCACCATGAGGGACTTTTGACTCTTGAAGGTCCCTGTGCTTGTGAGGAATCCACACTGGGAAGAGCAGTGGCCATGGGGTCTCACAGGGTTTCTGGGAGCAGAGGTGGGCTGTTCTACACCACCAAATGGCCAGTGGATGAGCAGCAGGAGAGCTACATGCCCGAGTCTTGTGTGGTTTAGTGCCCACATTGACACAAGGCCAGGAGTCTTGGCTGGGGCCAACACCACTAATTTAGAAGGGTCTGGTAGGAGGGTAATGGGAGATGGCACTGTCCTTCCCAGGAGACTGGGCACACGCCCAGGAGCTTTGCTACCAGATCTACTCAGTGTTTACACCTTTTCCATGCCAGTCTGCTTCACCTTGTTTTCCGAGTCAGATTCTCTCACTGAGCTCAAAGCTCACACTGGTCTGGCTAGCCTCTCTACCAGCAAGTCTCAGGGGTCCTTCTGCCTTTGTCTGTGTTTCCACCAGTCCTGAGGTTACAGAAACCTGCTGTCATTTCGAGCTTTTCTATGGATGTTGGGCATCCGAAAAGGTCCCCACACTTTGTCAGCAAGCGTGTGATTCGTGGAGCTATTTCCCAAACCCCAGAGGGTCATGTCTGAACGCAGGGTGGGTGTGTGGACATATGTAAGTTGTCACAGGGAAACCCATCTTGTCTTCTCCTTTTAAGTCAGTTACTCTTCACAACCTGGCTGGTATCCTTCTTCTGGCCAGCATGACCCTGTCCTGCTTGACTGGGACAGCTTACACAATGCCGCAATGAGGTGTGCAAGAAAGATGGTTGGCCAAAGTTATGTAGCAATGAAAAGGAGTCAATTATACATTTCTTGAAATTCTAATTAAGAACCCTCAAATAGATGTCTTATTTTGATCATTCTGAGGGCACTGATACAGATGAAAAACGTTTTGTGAAAACCCAGCCGTGCACCAGCAATTATATTTAATTCTCAGTTGAGTGAATTTTAATCAGCAATGTTATTATAGGCACACATGGCCGAGATTGCCACCCTTGATGAGGGGGAGAGGCCCTTTATTTATGGGGTTTTGGACCACATTACCTTGAAGTTCAGATAGGCAAAGAAATACAGTAAAGTCATTCCTTGATCAGAAGCCCGAGTCTTGGGACTGAGGAGATGGCTCAAAGGTTAAGAATGCTTGGTGCTCTTCCAGAGGACCTGAGTTCACTTCTCAGTGTCCATGTTGGGTAGCTCCCAACCACCCCTAATGCCAGCCCTCCTTTGGACTCCTTGGCCACCTGCATTCCTGTGCCTAAGCTCCTCCCAAACACATATACATAATTTTTAAATTATGTGTAATTTAAATTTAAAATTAAATAATAAGTTAATTTTAAGCAGAGGGCTGAGTGGTGGCTCAGCGGTAACAAACACTTGCTGCTCTTTCAGGGAACCTGGGTTCAGATCCCAACCCATTACTTCAGTTCCAGGGGAACTGATGGCCTTTTCTGACCTCCACAGGCAATGAAGAGAGGCCTCCACTGGTAAAGTGGTTGCCATAAGGCACGAGAGCCTGAGCTCTCCCAGTCCACGTGTAAAGAGAGGAACATCTTCAGCTGCCTGTAATCCTGTGCTGGACAGGTGGAGACTGGGGCTTGCTGGCTAGCTAATCTAGCCAAATCAGGGAGCTCCAGGTCCACCATGCTCCAAAATGAGATGAGGAGTGAATAAAGAAGATATCAGGTGTCACACCCCACCACAAAACCCAGTCTAAGCCACCCCGCCCTACACACTGCCTTGAAAGGATGTATTTGCAGAGTCCATGGGTAAGGAATTCGGGGTACTTTGCAGTGTCTGGGACTTCAGATGGGCACACTCAAAGTAGGGTCTCCCTGGAACATCCAGTTGGCATCTTTACTCACAGGTCAGCATCTCTCCAGGGTGATCCAAAGACTAGAACTGATGACCAGAACCTTTCTGTGGTTTCTCCATAGCCCTAGATGGCCTCAAAGTGACCAGATGTCTTCCATGACTGTCCTAGGCTCCCTAGTCAGGGAACAGGAAAGGAGAAGCCTTGTAGTGAGAAGCTGGAGGGGACAGCATCTTCTTCACCACCACTATCATGCAAGCTTGGCAGATGGGAAGAAGAGAGCTTCTTGTGAGAAGGACTCACCACAGACTGCTGGGCAGCTGGTGTCTGTGGGCCTCTTCCTAACACAGGGCCTGCAGCCTGCCTTCTCCCAAGCAGACCCAGGACCCCACGGCCCTGCTGTGCCCCCACCATGCCCATTTGTTACAGCCCACCTGTGTTGTGCTGAAATGACCCTTCCATGCTGGTGCTGGCTGTTCCCAGTAGCAGCAGACAACTGAGCTACTATACATCAAGCAAAGGGAACTGTCATTGTGAACCCTCTAGCCCTCATACAGGTGTGAAGTAACCCTTGCTTGGGGGAATCATAACCCAGCTAAGCCTTCAAGGCCACGCCTGCTTTTTTTTTTGGCTCATGTCATACCGTAACTATTCTTTGCTGGGCTATAGCCAGGGATACTTGAATACAGGGTACAGGAGTCTGTGTGAACAAGCTCAGGGGACAGGATCAGTACAAGAACTAATGTTTTCACACACATCTCCGACAGCCTGGGGTAGGGTGCAGCTACAACTTCAGGCCAGCGGCTCTGCCCAGCCAAGGTGTGTGTCCACACAGGCGTCTGCTGCGCCTGGGTGTGCACAGGGTCCCCTTGACGTGTGTCAAGCATGCAGTATGTGGGCACAGAGCCGAGTGACAGAGAGAATGGACAGCCAAGCACTCTGCCCGGCTGTGAGAAGATGTCCACTCGCTGGATATCTTCCCCACCCAGCTGCAAGCACCCCTGCCCAGCTAGGGGTCCCAGCCGGAAGGGGGCCAGGGCATAGCCCAGGGATCAGGGTAGCTCCTGACCCAGCATCTGCGGCAGTCTTTGTCACTGTCCACCTTGTTCCTCATGGCTGCCGCCCCCCTGCAGTTCAGCCTTTGGCTTCTGCGTCATTGCTAAGTCCTTTTCTCTCTCCTAAGCCCCCCAAGTCTAGAGATGTCTCAGTGCAGAATTTTGAGAGAAGATGCTGTTTGGTTCCACTCATCCCTGCTCACTGGACCACTATCTGCTCTGGCATGTCTTTCCTGGACCTGAATAGCGCTTGGATGCTCTTCAGGTGACAGAGACTCACATGCCTGTGGATTCCTACTTCTGCCTAGACCCAGCCAGTGTGGCCCAACAATTCTCTTGTCAAGGACTAGAGAAGGCAGATACAAATCTTTAGAGTGAACCGGGGCCTGTGCATCGTGAGATCAGTCAGACATGGGCCCAGAGCCAGCTGGGAGCCTCCTGGTGGCTGTGTGTGTGCAGGGGCAGATTCTCAGGCTGGGATGAAGGCATGGAAAGTTCCACAGCCGGGGGCCCCAGTGTCTGTGTCCCCCGGTGATAATCTCATCCTGCTGGGCCCCGCCAGCAGAGCACAGTGCTGTTTACAGCCCCCCGCTCAATCTATCACTTATCCACACAGCCTGAAGATTACAGCCGCTCAGTCGCCACTTCCAGTCCGAGCTGTCATGGTGCGTCTCAGGGGAGGCAGAGGCACAGCTGTACGAAAGTCGTCAGGCTCCTTTCTCCATGGCAACAAATGGGTGGATGGGAGCCCTGCTGGCTCACTCCCACCAGCACCCACAGGAGTGGTGAGCCTGGGGTCTTCACTGGCACCATCATGCCCTCCAGCCAAGGCTCACAGTCATGGTTGATGAATGGCGGTCCGTTTGTCCTAGGGTAGGGCAGATGCGTCCCTCATCAAGGCCTGCTTGCTCTTCCTGGGCGATAAGATTCAATCTATTGTCTGTTTGTTGTGAGCCTGTTAGCATCGAGCTTGGGTCTACTCGAGAGTTTTATTAATGAGACCAGTGTTTCCAGCCCACTGTGGTGACAGGAGATGGGCAATATGGAGGGGCCAGCTGCCTAGCTGAGAGGGGCGATGGGAGGAGGCCCTGCCCACCCATGTCCTGGCAAGGCTGCGGGTCTGCGGAGAGCTGGAAAGGGACCAGGTCACCTCTGTAGGATTAATGGTGTTCTCTGAAGCTCAACAGATAAACCAGATCCCTATCCTGGCTGAGGCTGGGTGAGGCACCCACACTTTCCGGCTTCAGCTTTGGGTTGGGGGAGGGTCTCAGGATATGTCCCTGAAAGCAGCATTTTGGACACACCAGCAGGACATACCCAATGGTGGTGTCAGCTGACAGTCCCCTCTACTTGAAGCCCCTCCTCATGGACCCCTTTCTGCGGTATAGCATTGTGGGGGAGGGGCTCTGGAGGTCCCTGCGGTGACTAGCCTTTGCAGTCCTTGCAGACGAGGTCTGAAAACCTCATTTGGTGTGTACTCTGGATGAAGCATCCCGAAGCCATGTGAGACAGCTCAGGGCGTCCATTTCCTTCTATGTGGAGAACTTCATTCTTCCAGCTGAAGGTTGCAAGCGCCCTCGGAGCTGATGTTCTAGCCCGCCTCAACCCAGCACAGAGATTGCCCGGGAGGCTGGCAGCTCCTTGACGGCCTCTAAGTCCGATCCATTATTAATCACTGTAAATCTGGAATAATCTCTACAAACATATTTTGTTCCCTACAAATATATTTGTGCCAACTTTCTCTAATAAATCTTGTGTCGGGCGGGCTATTGTCTCTCTTTGCACAGCGTCTCCCAGCTGAAATATTTAAACAATATATGAGCAATAATAAAAATCTCTTGCTGTAGTCACTGTGACTTAAGGAAAACAGGCTCCGATAGGTAGCAGATTTATTACCTACAGAGGGAGCCACTGGAGGCTGTATTTTTTTCTCCCAGTGGATTTTTTCCCCCCAAGCTAAAAAAAAAAAAATCACAGAAAAAAAAATCATGTTTGTCCCTGGCTTTATGCAAAAAGGGCAAGACATTATTCTTTTTAATGAGAAAGGCTACAAAGCAACCTCAGGAAGAAAAAAAAAAAAGCTTTCCTCATCTGGCCCATTGTTGTCCCTGATCCTATGTGGGATGGGAGGTGTGGTTGGCCCTTCTCAACTCAGCTGCAGGATGGGCAGCATGTCCCACTGTTCCTGGGTTTCCTGCAGGATGGGAGGTGTGCCCCACCATTTGTGGACCTTTTGTAGGATGAGGGGCGTGTCCCACCATCTCTGGCCTCTGCAGGATGGGCGTCGTGTCCCAC
>NW_026592710.1:3016178-3028394 GCF_907164565.1 Psammomys obesus | reverse complement strand
AGGATAGGAGGCGTGTCCCACCATCTCTGGCCTCTGCAGGATAGGAGTTATGTCCCACCATCTCTGGCCCCTGCAGGATAGGAGGTATGTCCCACCATCTCTGGCCCCTGCAGGATAGGAGGCATGTCCCACCATCTCTGGCCTCTGCAGGATAGGAGACATGTCCCACCATCTCTGGCCTCTGCAGGATGGGCATCGTGTCCCACCATCTCTGGCCTCTACAGGATGGGCGTTGTGACCCACTGCCCCTGGATCCTCTTCAGAATGGAAAGCATGTCTCCCTCTCCCATGTCTGCTGCTCTATGGGAGACATATGGCCTCATCAACTTCCTACCCACCTCCCTGTCTGCCAGGCTGTCCCTTTCTCATACAGCCACCCCATTGTCTCACCCTTACATCTCCTTCCGCTGCCCCAGGAGGTGGGGGTCACAGAAAGGATGGGAGAACAGGGCTTTGAGGACATGCTCTCCGTCACAGGGAGAAGAGCTACAAGCCCCCCCCCCCCCCCCCCCCGGCTCTTTTGCTTGGCTCTTAGCAGCCACAAACCAAGCCTGTTACCTGGGTTGTTTCCTTCAAGTTGTCGCAAGAGTGTGTCCCGTTTATTTTAACAGGGGGCAGTAGAGACGTTGTAGATGGCTGATTGTGGAGGCACGGGCACTGGATGATAGGGGGAGTCACGGGTGGGATGGGAGATGGAAGGTAGGTGTGCGGAAGGGAGTCTGAAATCCACAGGGACTTCCAAGGCAGACACTGCTGCTGTTTCCTACCTGGTGCTACCAGCCGTTCATGAGCATTAGTGCATTAATCGGCAAGAGGAGTCTCAGTGGGTGGGAGGGAGGTGTGGTTGTTGTGTTGTTCGGGATGAAGGCTGAGCAGCTGGAGTATGCAGGACAGCATTTTCCATATATTCTCCTGCAGGTGACGATGTCTGAGCCACCCAAAAGAGCACCTAGAAAGAATTCTGTGTGTGGAAACCCAGCCACTTGGATGAGTGTTGGAGTCCAGGTCTACCCTCTGCAGAGGATGGCAGCTATTGGTTCTGTGGTTAACAGGCAGTGTTGACGGGTGACATTTGAACCTCAGTTACTTCTTGGTGAAAGGCAGACATTTCAGAAAATCAAGAATAGAGTGGAGAGGGGCCTGGGGGCCCACCAATAGAATGCTTGCCATAAGCACAAGGACCCAAGCTCCGATCCCCTGCCCCCACAGATGTTAAAACAAAGTCTGTCTGCACACAGCTGTAACACCAGCAGTAGTGAAATGCAGACAAGGGGAGCCTGGACAAACACTCACCAAATCGATGAGCTCTAGTTTCAGTGGGAGAACCCGTCTCAAGTGAAGACTCAAAGTAGAGAATGAACAGGAAGACAACCTGACTTACACACACACACACACACACACACACACACACACACACACAGGGGGACGGGGGGGGGGGCTAGAAGTTGGGAAGGGAGAAGCTGGAGCCTCCCAGGACACTTAGACTCTGGGAGAGCCATAGACAGGGAAACCAGTGCTGGGGTCACTGCTCACCTGCTGGAGAGTGAATCTGAATACATTGCCTGTTGGTAGCTCAAGACGTCACCCACTCCCTCTGCTGCCCCACGTGCTGACACCAGTACCAATGCTGACATACCCTGATATGTACGTTTCCTCTTGCCCTATGGCCTATCGCCATAGGAACATCTAATTGATTCCCCCCCATCACCCATGACAGCTATAACTGATCCCAGGCTTTAGAACACCTCTCAACACAAAGTTTAGCAGCCATGTCCAAGACATCCCCAGGCCGTCAGAGGAAATCCAAGTCTGCAGTCCACGGCTCTGTATGTCTCTGTATGTCACAGCCTGCTTGGGCACTGTCTGCCCCATCCTGGACTTCATAGCCATGTTTCAGGCTCACAGAACACCCAGACCTGTGCCTGTCTGCAGCTCCCAGCCACCCATCAGCCCGTGCGGGTTGGGTTCCGACACAAATTAATGGGCCACAGTTGCCAGCCTGATTACTTCTAATGGGCTGATTGAGAAGTAAGCTATTAATCGCTGTCACCCACTGGGCTAACACCATCTCTTCAGCAGGAAGCGTGGCATCTGCCACTGCGCACACTCTGAACACGCCTACAAAGAGGCTCCAAACTGGCAGCTCCTGTGCACGTCTTCGCCAAAGATGTGTGTCCATGCAGAAGGCCACAGGCTCACCCGTCTCTGGCATTTCCTCCTTCCCTGGCTATCCCTTTTCTTATCCTTTTGGGCACATAGTTCAGGACCTCTAAAAACAGCAGTTCTAGATTCTTAGAGACTTAGACTCAAATTCTGGCATAACCTCTGTAGTATGTCAGCCATTTTTCTCATGTTGGCATGTTCTATCTATCTCATTTGCCCCTTGGTACCCTGATTGAGGGTGTGTGTCAGACATATTCTAGACATTTGACAAAAAGTGTTGGTACTGGCTACTCTCCTCATTGCTATGACAAAGATACCTGACACTAGCAATTTAAGAAAGAAAGGGTTTACTGTGGTTCCCAGTTTGCGGGTACTCTCTGTCATGGTCGTGCCATGTCAAAATCAAGGTAACAGGATCACGGAGTGGCTCGTCATTGCTTTCACAGTAGGGGGGCGGAGGGAGGTCAGGGCTGGTCCTCAGCTTGTTTCCTCCTTATCTCCAGCCCAAGGTGCTAATCCATGGATGTCACTGCTCACGTTCAGAGTGCGTCTTCCTCATTTCAGTTAAATAGCTCTGAAAACGTTCTCACAGGCATACCAAAAGTCTGTATTCTAGATAATTTTAGATCTCATGAAATTGACAATCAATATTAACCATCATATTATTCCAATCCACCAATCTACCCACCTACCTACCAATCCACCCACCAATCCACCAATCCACCAATCTACCACTCATCCACCAATCTACCACTCATCCACCAATCTACCACCCACCCACCAGTCCACCCACCCACCCACCAGTCCACCCACCTACTCACCAGTCTGCCCCCATCCATCCCTCCATCCATCATCCCTGTACCCTTCTCCTACCCAACTATTCTGCCATTCCCCCACCCACTCATCCATTCTTCCACATATCTCTCCATTCATTCACTCACTTACCCACCCATCCATCCTCCTGCTTGTCTATCCCGTATGTCTCTTTGCTACGGAAGGCCAGCCTCAGCTCTAGGCTGACGTTCCCAGGGATTCTAAGGCCTACACTTGTTGTAGACAATAGGGTCCCATTTTTCTTACCTCCTGTCTTTTGAAATGCATGCTCCAAGTAAGTGGAAAACACAAGTTTAATAGACCTGATTTTGAGCAGCAGGCTTTGTGGTTGTGCAAGACACTGGATGGCAGGAAGAGGATCCGAGTGTGGAGCCAGCAGTAGTGTCCATCCTGGCTAAGCATCAGTCAGCTCCAGGTTGGCGGGTACTTGGGCAGAGCAGCTGTTCTGTGGGAGCCAGGCTGCTGCCCAGGCCTCATGCAGCGCGCAGCACAGCGGCAGGACGCTGTTATTGATTCTAACCAGCCATTTGTTATCAGAAAATGAAGGTGCTGGCATTTGGCAAGAAGCACACTGAGTGTTTATTCCTTTCGGAACTGACACAAACACGTTCTTGGCTTGGGAAGGCTGCTCAGCTGGATTTCTCCTTGACGTCCTCTCCTTGGTGACAAAGGTGTCATTGCTGAAGAAGCTTGCTGTCCCCAGATTCCCTGGGAATAATGGGGTGCATCATGCTGAGAAGTGCCGCAGGCTGATGAGGGGGGCAGCCTGTGGAACTACGTCATGTAGGCGGTGGGTGCTCCACAGCTGAGGGGGAGCAGGGGGAACTGTCCCTGGGTGGGAGGGGAGACGTGAAGGATGCTTTCTTGTTGGAGGAGAGGGAGGGAATGGTGGCTTCGGCCTATGGTGTGCTGGGCGCACTGCTGGGAGAACGGAAGGCTCCTATGGCTGTGGAGCTCCGTTCAGCCCGTTTCCCACCACTGTTTCCTGTGTCTCTATTTGTTAACCTGCCCCCTGCATTTTGTGCCATGAAGCCTGTTATGTTCAATTGCTATAAACACATCAGACCCCAGGTGCCAGCCCGCCTTGGCCTCACTGTTGGTGCAGCTTTGCCTCTGTTTGCAGGGGAAACAGGCAGTATCTGCTCTATCTGCTCATTCTCCCAGTCCCTCAGCAGGACCAAGCAGGTGGGAAGAGTCCTAAGAGGGAACCTGTCCTCTCCCCTGGTTTCCATGTTGAGCAGGGTCCCCGGGACGGGACTGGGGGTAAGTCCTGTGGTAACACTACAACCAAGGCTTAAGAGAGAGAAGCCATGTAGGAGGGCTGTGACATGACCCATGATCTTGCTTCTCATAGCATGGGACATTCAGAGCATGTGTAGGGAGCATGTGTAGGGACCACGTGGAGGGGTCATGTGGAGGGACCACATGGAGGGATCACATGGCGGGACCATGAAGGAACTAGGAAGGCATAAGGAGGCGCTGTGTGAGGAGGACTGTGCAGATGGGCCACACGGAGAGGTCAGTCTCTAGGAGCTGAGGTTGACAACCGGAGTGATCTTAGAAACCGTGGCCCAGGCTTCTGCCGAGATCACAGAGGCCTGTACTCACCCACTCGGGACCTGTTTGTGAGCCACCTGCACTTGAGGTGGTTGGAAGCTGCATTGTCATCACTGCAGGATGTAGACGGAGAACACGCCACCCTGTCACGCCCTGGGTGAGTCCCGGGGCACAAGCCCCTGAGGCGCAGAGCAGCCACTCCCAGCCCCACACACTCCCCATGCTCTGGCTTTCCAGGGTACTGTAACAGAGTGTCCCCAGCATGAGGCTCAGCATTTACTGCTACACCAGTTTGCAGACCAGGCCTCTGAGCTCACACTGTGGACAGGGCTGGCTGTCGGGGCAAACCTAGTTGAGGTCTTGCTTCTGGCTTCTGACTGCCTGGCATCAAGCAGTAGCAGCTACGTGGCCCCAATTTCTTCCATTGCTGCCACACAGAAGGCCACCTTCCTAGGCGTGTTTAAGGCCCCCTTCCATAGGGACCCTGGCCATGTTGGATGAGAGACTCACCTCACCTCAGACAGCATGATCTAAACTTTTCCAATGACATCTGAAAGAATCCTGGTTCCAAGTACTGTCGACCACACCGAGAGGTCTACACTGGGGGTTAGGACTTCCACATGAATTTGGGGTGGGGGACAAGCCAACCGCAACAGAGGCTGGTGCCTCGCCACCCTATTCGGGCTGGCACCCTGCAAATGGCTCCCAGTACTTCTCAAGGGCACGTGTGAAAGTCTTTGTTATGGTATGCCTTTTGGTGCTACTTGAACGTTTTTCTTCTCCTCGCCCCATCTTTCTTTTGATTCTCCCTCTAACTGGAACCATGTCTGTTCTTGCTTATTATATCCTCGTCACATGATGATAGCCTTCTACACTCTCATTTTAAAATAAAAGCAGTCTTTTACAGCAAACACTCTATATCATGCCCAAGCCAGTAGATACTTATGCATCAAACAGTGTGCCAACTGTTAGGTTTCAAGCCTGGAACAAATGGCCAAGGTTCCTACTTAACACATCATAGCAGACCTGGTCCCGTTCTCCCCGCAGTCCCTCAGCCCCCACCTGTTACAGGGCCCTCCTGGCTGGAGTGCCTGCCCCCTACTCTTTGCTTTTCTGACTGCTGCACCGACTGCTGCCCCTGGCTCCCCTCTCTCCTCCCATCCCCACTCCGGGCTCTCCCTGATGTCCTCACCTCTATGTTTTTCCACATATCTCTAATAAACCTTCTCCTCCACACCAAACCGGGAGCAGCCCTTCTTCCCCCTCCTTTTTGCTTTTCTTTTTATTCACCTGACTTTGCTTGTGGTTGTGGGGGTGCTGCGGTTTTCTTACTCAGGTTTAGAGAAGCCCAGGGCCCCATCACAGAGCCAACTGCTCACAGCAGCAACAGTTCCCACAGGCAGCCACCTGCTTTCTCCTCCCAGTTTCTCAAGGAATGTGCACAGGTGAAAAGTGCTGCAAGTGTGTGCCTCCCTCCCAGGGATCCCTCAGACCCTTTCCCCATAGCACTGGCTGGATCTCTCAGGACAGCCTCCTCAGGCTCACAGGGAGATCTTTTGATGCTGACCCCTGCACAGTCAGGGACCAAGAGCTGGCTGTGGGCTTGTTAGAATTCTTGGGACGGTCTGAGAGAAGCTGGCAAGAGACACTGAACTACTGGAATAAAGCTCTGGGTACAGCATCTAGGCTGAATGTGAACTCAAGCTGTGTCTCCATCAGCTAACAAACCCCTTCAGTGGGGGCTGGGGAGATGGCTTCATAGCTAAGGTAGCTGTCACACAAACTTGAGATCCAAAGATCAAATTCCCAGGACCTCCGTAAAATTCTGAGTTTGGTGGCTGTCTGCAATTTTTGAAACCAGGAGGCAGAGACAGGAGATCCCTGAGGCAAACTGACTAGGCAGACCAACCAGAATTGGCAAGGTCTGGGTTTAGCAAGAGACCCCACCTCAGAGGATAAAGAGGAGAATATGGAGGAAGATTCTTGACATCAATCTTAGGCCTCTATACACATGTGCAAAACAAGCAAATAAAATAAAATAATTTTAAAAAGCAAATAAAAATCCCCGTATGTTTGTGCTTTGTTGTCAGCCTTCCACAGCTGAGTGTGTGGATGTGCACACTCACCCTGACCAGTGAGTTACTGGAGCCTCAGGCTGAGCGGAGCTCTGACTGGCGGTTGCAGGTACTATACCATGGAAATCGGCCCCAGAGCAGACCTGGTTTTCTCAGCAAACTGCCGCCTCCAAGTGAGTGATGGTCAGTGTTAATTTCCAGCCTGACGAGGCCTAGACTCTCGTGGAGATGGGGGCTCTGGACAATAAAGCAGTGTCCACTGTGGGTGACTCCATCCCCTGACCAGGAGCCCAATAAGTTGAGAGGGAGCTGACTGGAAGCATGCGCTCACTGCTCTCTATTTTTAGCTGTTTTGGGTTCTCCCCTAAAATGGACTACCTCCTTGAATAAGCCCCAAACAAAACAAAACAAAATGGTTTTATTTTCTTTCCTGTCCTGTCATTGTGATAAAATACCACAATAAAGCACCTTAAGGAAGAAAGGGTTTGCTGCCTCTCAGGATAACATCCGTCATTTCCGGGAGGTCAAGGCAGGAGCTTGAATCAGCTGCTGACGGCACGTCTACAGTTAAAAGCAGAGAGAGAACAAATTCACGCATGCCCACGCTCACTCACCGTGTCTAAGCCCTAAGCCTGGATGGTGCTGCTCACAGCAGGCTTCCCCATCCGCAATAATCAGGGCAGCTTTCCACAGACAGGCCCACACGCCAACATGCCCTGGACAGCCCCTCACTGGGGCTCTCCGGTGAACAGGACTAACCAGTGCAGTCCCTGGAGCTGCTTCTGTCTGCATTTTACCACAGCAGCAGGAAAAGACTGTCTCTGGGATAGGAAACCCAGCAAAGGCACCAGTCATTAATTTAACACTTGCTGTATACCTCAAACTCTGTGAAACAATAATGAAAAAGCCACTGCTATCTTTGAATTCTCTTAGAAAATGAAAATATATTTTGTTTAGTAATCCATGTTTTTGGGGAAAGGATAATAATCGGGCAGGAGTAGGAAGAAACGTTTGGAAGAAGGGGGGGGATTTAAGTAGCATGTTCCAAGAAACCTAACGGAGTCAGGACCGGCGGGAGGGGAGGACGGCCTGGGAGCATCAAGGGAAGAGCCTGTGTGCAAAGGCCCTGTTGTTGGAACCTGCCCGACCGCTCGGAGAAGCATCGAAGAGGCAGCAGCATGTGGAGAATGCTGGCGTGGAGAGACAGTGGCACTAGGGCCGTCTGAGCACAGGGGTCATTCAGGGCTTTGCCTTTTGCTGGATGAGGGATTCGAGACGCTTCTAGAAGGGTTTGGCAGAGAGGTGGCATGGCTGTTCTCACGTTTGCCTTCCTCTGACCTAGAGAACCCTCCACCTGGCTCTCTCTCCCAGCACTTAGCACTGACTTTTTGTGAATTAGTTACTCCTGTCCTGTGCCTCCCTCGGTGCACATGCAGTCCCAGAGGATAGACCTATGTCCACCTCACTCTCCTCCCTGCCATGCCCGGGGCTCTGTGGAGGCGTGAACACAGCTTGGTCTCCACTGGAATGACATGGGACCTCAGGAATACTGTGGTTAGCCATTGGCTCTGCCACCATGGCCGGGTGCATGGTTGCATTTCCTGACCACAATTCCATGGAGAAATTATGCAAACAAAAGGAGTAAGTAAGATGGAAGACTCAGCTTTGGGAAGATGTTACTTTAGAATTCTCTAGATAGGCAGGTATAAAGTGGACAAAGGGGCTCATGAGCACAGGCTGGTCTGGGTGTGCCCTTGCTCTGCTTCTTTCCTGTAAGTCTGGCCACATACATCACTTCAAGGGTCTGGCTCCTCTGTGGTTCTCTGAGCCCTCACCCAATGCCTGAAGGAGGAACTTTACACCTTCAGTCCCGTGTTGGATGAGTTCTTGAGTGTACTTCCCATGATCCTCTCTCCTATGGGACAAAGTGCATCTTTATGGGGCAGGCACTGGCCCCAAGGCCACAGAGGGGCATGCATGGCTTCTCTCTTCGTAGAATGGAGGCTGAGAGGCTGGCAGGGGTGAGCAGGCCAAGAAGAACTGCTGTCTAAGAGAGCAGACATGGCCATAAAGTCTCTGTTCTCATCAGTGGGGTGAATTAGTCAGCTGGGAGAGTTGGGACACCGCGATAAGCTAAGAGGAGACGCAGGTGCTGGGTGCCACGGGGCACACCAAGGGAGGCCTTTCTGAGGCCACAGCCTTCTCCGCTCTGGCCGTCGTTTGCTGGGGTGACTTCCGGTGGGCAGAGGAAAAGCAGAGCAAGCAGGAGCTCCTTCGTGCAGCAGGGTCAGGAGGGGCGGAGGCCTCGGGGCGGGGCCGGTAGGTGTGAAGTGACATGCGCTGGTCTGATGGGCTCCAAGTTGCTCAGTGTGAACCTGGCAGCCAGCGGTGCAGGTTGGCTTCCCAATTGCTTCTCCCATGACTGCTGGAGTCTGTCATAGATCAGCAGGCAGATAAGTCTGAAGTCTGGACTAACACCTTCAGGAATGGAGATGTGGAGCTCTTTCCCCAAAACACCCCACAGTGGGTTCTGCCGACCACTGCCAGTGGTCTAAAAGAATGGAGGTCTTGAATGCGCAGGGAGCCGGTCACATGTGTGGAGGTGACATCTTTGGGAGAGCTCTGAGCATGCGTAGCAGGGCCTGGGTGGACACTGTCCCTGAGCTCACCTGGCTGTTGCTGAGGGAGGAGTTTGGGCGGGCAGAGAGAGCTGGATCTCATGAAGACCCAGGAAGGAGTGTGCTATGTTCCCCTAGTTAGCTGGGTGATGACTCTCGGGCCTAGCCACAATGGTCAGGACACCAGGGGCTCATTTGCGCTTAGGCAAGGGGCTACAAGGAGCTTGGCAGGACAGAGACAGGCATTTCACACAGTAGGTTCATTGAACTCACACAGCGCAGCTGCTTGCAGGGTCCTAGCTCTGGGGGACTTCCCTGTCCATGTCTGCGTCCTGGCGTGGGTCCCGGATTAGACACCAGGCTGAGGCCTCCCTGGCCATCACATGATCCTGGGGGCTGTGACTTAGAGAAATGCTGGAAAAGCTTGTGGAGTACTGGAGAGCACGGGGCATGACTGACGCCATCAGGAGGGCTGTGGGTACAGCTTGTGTCTCAGAGCGGGCTGCTGGGAAATGCTCCCTGCATTGGTAGCTCTGCTGTTGCACGGATATAATTGTTCTTGTGTTGTTTTACCCATTGTATGTGTGTGTATGTGTGTGTGGTGTACATATATGTGTGTGTGCATGCATGTGGAGGTCCAAGGTTGATGCTGGAATCATTTTTGACCACTCTTCTGCCTTGCTAGTTAAGGCAGGGTCTCTTACTCAAACCCGGAGCTCACTGATACAGGTAGTTTTACTAGCCAGCTTGCTCTGGGAATCCCTTGTCTCTGCCTTCCCAGCTGGAATTGCAGGCACGTCGCCACGGCCAGCTGGCGTTTAGCTATGTACCGGAGAGCCTAATTCTGGACTTCACAGGAAGCACTTTAACCACAGAACCCCCTTGCCCTAGCCGGCCTCTGAGGTAATCGAGCTCTTGCTCTTCATGCACTCTCAGCTTTCTTCCTCTGACCACGACCCTACACCTTCAGATCCCATGGCGTTGGTTTACTTGGCTGCCATCTGGCAGGCCCGTGCTTGCTTTCACAGCCTGGGCATTTGTAGTGCGGCTGTCAGGTTCACGGCCTCTTCACAATCACTGCTTATTCTGGACCCTAGTGGACCCTCAATGCTGTCATTTACTTAAGCCACAGGGACAAGTGTCCCCGTGATGTGACAACTGCTATTTCCTTGGCCTGTGTGGGGCTCCTTGAAGCTCCTCACCCCTCCCCTCACCCCAGAACAGCTCATCTAGGGCTGGCACTGAGCCTGAGGTTAAGGCTGCTGCCTTGCTGCTCCCAGAGCCCCACGGCCAGGCTACTGGCCATCCTTAGCCAGCTGGTTCTGAGCTTCACGGTGTCCGGGATACAGCAAGCGCTCAGTCATGTTTGAACGAATGCAAGCCTAGAGTGCGGGTTCTAATCCTAGGCCTTCCTGGACCTTGTAGGAATGGCCCTAGGAGACAGCTCTGCAAAGCCTTCTTGACTACAAACCCAAATGTGACAGCAGCGATGCTTCTAACAGTCTTCAGGTCCATGACAACCTGAAGAAGAAACAGCGACCTGACGGGGCAGAACAAAGCACAAACATTTTGGCAGGAAGAGATTAAGGGAAGAACATTGTTTGGGGACTATGACTCTTGTTTTCATTGACAGTTTTACAAACAAGTTGCAGGGCAACATGATGGGCTCTCTCAGGATTGCTTCACGGCGTTCAATTTCTTGCTCCTTGCTTGGCTCCCCTCAGCTCTGGGGCCTCTCCGCTGCCTTGGCGCTGGATTTCTGGTATCTCTCCTGATGCCCGCTTGGCTGTTCCTTCATTAAATTACAAGTTTTCCGATGGTCCCCAATGCAATTACCTAGCACTTCATAGCTCCCTGGCCTTGGATCTGTTTGCGCAGAACTGATATCATGAAAGTTATGCTTTAATTAATTTCTCCTGGCGGGGCTTTCTCTCTCATTTCACCCTTGGAAGCACAAACTACTACTGCCTGCCCTGGTCACTGGTCTGACCCCACAATGGAGGCACCGTTTCTGCTCATTGGTCATCTTCTCTGTCTCTGAGCAGTGGCCTTACATTGTTCAGGAGATTGTGAGGTTTTTCTACAGATGTTTGTCGCCCACATGCTGGTGTCAGTCCCTGAGCACGTAGGTCACCTGCTCTGTTCTCCAACAGCCCAGCACTGGTTCCTGCTCTGCAGCTTTGGATGTGGCTCTTCTTTGACTCTCCATCTGCTCAGCTCTGTGAGAGCTGGAGCGGCCGTCTGGCAGAAGAGACAGAATCAACAATAGCTGTCAGTCACACCGCAGCAGAGGGAGGCTCCTGCTGGACACCGTACCACAGATAGTCTAACCTGATGTACGCTGGCAGGGGACGTGGGGCCGCATGAACGGCTGAAAATAGAATCTCCAGGCATTGGAAGCCAAGTGGCCCAGCAGCCTCTCCACAGGCGGCATCATGGAGCTCCTAATCGGGAAAGTTAGGTAGCCTCCAGCAGGCTTGCTGTGTGTGACCCCAGCTTTAAGTACAAGAGCCCAAGTCCTCTGGGTGTGTGCCATTGTGTGTGCTGAGCAAGTCTTCTGTGAGCTCCCCGTGTGTATCTCTCATGCTTTGTCTTCCTTCCACACAACAGGCAACTCTGCACTTGATGCCCATGTGACAATGAATGACACTCCCCACCCCCAGCATCAATCTGGCCAGAGAGGGAATAAATTGGATTTTGTTGCATACTTTTATCTATTTTAATTGGGGGGTCTTATATCTTGACCTCCTTACTCCACTGCAATCCCTTCCAACAGCCCGACGTCAGGTAGGGAAGAGAAAAGTTCGGGGGGAAAGTGCTGCGTGGTGTTCTTTGGCTACTTCCTGCTGGCGAGGGTCTGTGGGTTTCTGTGGAAAGTCCAGTCAGGACATCTCCCACTTCTTCTCATCTCACTGCATCAACAGCAGCAGGGAGGAGCAGCAGGGAGGAGCAGCAGGGAGGAGCAGCAG
>NW_026592710.1:3002009-3016168 GCF_907164565.1 Psammomys obesus | reverse complement strand
GAGCAGCAGGGAGGAGCAGCAGGGAGGAGCAGCAGGGAGGAGCAGGAAGGAGAGCCAGCAGCTTTCTTCTTTCAAGAACCTCCATCTCTCTCTGGCCTCTGGCATTTCTTCCCTCTCAGAGTCCCCAGACATGGCAAAGAGCTCCTCTCAGAGCCCAAATGAGGCAAATAATCTGCTGCTGTGGACCATCTGAAACAGCCCCACATCCCACACCTGAGATTAAAACAAAATTGTGTTTACATAACATAACTAAATTTTTAAAGAAACCCAAACTCCAATTACAGGATTGGGCTCAAGCCCCAGCAGGACACCCATCTGGGATGTTTGTGGAGCTGATGAGCAGCTGGAGCTCACATCCTGGGACAGTCTGAACAGGGCTGGGAGGGGGAGGGGCAGAAAGGGGAGCTCAGACAGCTCCAGACTCCCAGGAGCTCAGCTGGGGGTGTGATCTGGCTTCCTGACCAGGGACTGCAGAGGAAAGTGTCACAGAACCTGCCAAGGCGCAGACTTCTCTCCTGAACCTTGAAGTGGGGTCCCCTACCGGGAGCTCTGAGCCCCCTGTTTCTGGGGTGTCCTCCCTCTCCCTCATTCTTCCTCCCCCTCACCGGGCTGTGTTTAGCAGGTTGACGTGAGTCAGCCTTGTTGTGACAGGTAACACAAACAAGAATTGGATCCTGACCCTGGATAACATGGTGTCCGGGGGTGGGGTGGGGAGAGAACATACAACTACGACTCTACAAATGTGTGAGTCCTGTGGACACACGCACACATATTTAGGCTAAAATGTATGCACACTATAAACACACACATATATACACCACACACATATACATATGTACCTACACATATAAACATATACATACCACATACAACACACATACATGTACATACAACACACCCATATACTTACAGACACATATGTATACAGGCCACATGTGTGTATATAGACACATACACACAACCCACACATATATGTACAGACGTACATACAATCCGCATCACATCCACATCCACACATACATACATGCACACATGCAAACATGCTGAGCACACACACCACATACATGCTAACCTGTACACACATTTATCAACATTTGCACACACTACCCATATATTACACACACACACACACACACACACACACACACAGCTTGCACATGTACACACGCCTACATACATACATACATACTCCTCACATCTACATACACCACTGCATCGCACACAGAAACACCCTCCCACACCCATACATATACATGCTAACCACACACACACACACACACACACACACACACACACACACACACACAATGTCTCCAGGAAGCAGGTTAGTGATGTGCGTCTGTGCTTTTGTTTGCCAAGTGTCCCCAGGGGGACGCTGCTCCTGGGTGAGGGGAGGCCCGGACTCTAAGCACTGTGAGGAGGTGGCCTTGCGCTTGTAAAGAATAGGGCAAGGATGGACTCGGGCCTCACAGCAGGCCAAGGCCCAGTCTTTTCTCTCCGTGACAGTTTCTAAAAGTTCAGGGAATCCTCTCACCCACCCTGGCTCTGACCAGCCTTGGCTCCACCCCAGGCCAGGACCTGCGAGCCATTCTCTCTGTATTATTCTTCACCTGCATCGATAAATAGACAATAAAAAGGTGAGGGGAACCAAGCTGGACCCATCTATTTTCATTCTCTCAACACAGTCATGGGAGCAGCTGAGACTGAGTCAACGGACAATATGGCTTCCTTGGTGAGGAGTAGCGTGACGCTGGGTACAGATCATCCTTAAATGTCGCATGATAATGAAGCTGCGTCTCCAGCCATTTATCTTTGCTTACCCCAAACACTCTCAGTTGGCAACCAAGCAGGACAACCGTCGTGGCGTAGCCTTTTATGGGGTAGAAAATGCCCTCACCCCAATTTATGAAGGCTTCTGCTGCCTTCTCAGGAACTCTGTGTCTAAAGAGACTCCTTCCCGGGCGTTCACGTTAGGCAAAGAGGAGCGGGGGAGAGAGCCGCCCGGGCATGCCAAGGACGTTGTTGGGCACTGGGCCTCCTCCCTTGCTTTGGCTCTGCTGAGGGTGAGCATGTCTGCGACGGCTTTACTGAAGGGGCCTGCGGAGGCTATGACTGTGGACCCCAGCTGGAAATCAGAGAAGATGGAATTCCACTGCAGAGGTGCCAGCAGCACCCCAGCCTGGAGGCGCCCCTCTGCCTGCCCCCCTGCTGCCCTTGGAAGTCTGCGGATCCAGCTGCAAGGGGACTGGGGAGCTAAACAGAGACATAAAGACGTGTCAGGCCCGGCTTCGTGCAGTCGGGAGGAAGGGCCTTCCAGGGGATGCCCTTTCTCCCTTCTGCAGTGACAAGGCAGGCCTAGCGGGTAGCCATGAAACAGCTCTGGCTTCTCGGAACCCTTCCAGACCTCACGCGGGCTTCCTTGTCTCGTGCTGCTTGTCCTCTAGGCTTGACCTCTGGGCACGTGCCAGAGACCCCACCCTGCCAAGTGTTCCTCTCTGACCCTTGTGTCACAGGAACAGAACTAGACTCCACATGTTTGCATGAACTGACTTCCCTAAAGAGCCTGTCCTGTGACCTCTAGAACGAGTGAGGATTCTGGAAGCCGCTCTGCCCTCTGGAGACAGCAGGACTTTTACTCTATTCACGACAGCCTGTCTATAGAGTCAGCCAAGGGACATTAGTGCTCCTGCTTGGATTTCCTAGACTGGGGAGTCTCCTGAGCCTGGCGTTAATGCGAACACAAATTGAAATCACTGTTCAGGTCTCTTGGTGGGAATTCAACACACAGAAGGCTGCCTGGAAGTGAATTAGCTGTCCACTGAGAAATCAAAAACCTTGGGCTCGTAAAGTGAAAGGAAACGCTTGACCTTTCGAGGACAACCCCCCCCCCCCCCCCCAGCCTGATTCCTCCAAAGCAGTGTGGTCTTCTCATGCAGCTCTCTCGAGCTTCTCTTCCACCCTGAGTCTGAGACATCTTCATCCTCAAGAAGTTCCTCTGCTTCTCCTTTTCTGCCCTGGCCTTTTGCCCAGCCAACCTCCTGCCATGACTTCCCCAGGGGTCCAAGGTGGGGCCTCTTTCTCCTCCTGGTCAGGCTTAAATCAGGACAGTCACTGGAACAGGTGACAGACTGGTCACTTACGGCGCTGGGTGCTTTGAGCTGAGGGAGAGCGAGAGGACGCGGCTCTTCATTTCTGTCTTCCAAAGGGGAAAGTTCTGCTGAGAAACAGTTTAGACAGAGTGTGTCTAGCAAAACAAAACATCTATGCTGAACAGAGCCCGTGTGTGTGTGTGTGTGTGTGTGTGTGTGTGTGTGTTAAGGAGATTTTATGGGTGTTTGTCAGATACGTGGTATATAAGGTAAGGTGATTCCTTTTTCCCCACAAACCACAGTGGAGCAGATCTTTCCTTTGGGGTCATCTCCTCATGATCTTCTAGAAAAGCTGATGGGAGTGTCAGAACCACCATGTCAGGTGCTCTAATGATGTTGGGTCTTTTGAGAAGGCAGAAGTTTGTTAGTACACACATGAGGGAGTGCCTCAGGGCCTGAGGTTGTGATCTTGGGAACAATCTAATGGCAGCTTCAAGGCTGACTCACCACAAGCAGGCGTTCTGACCCACAGGGACACAGCCGCCAGGATCTGCTGCACTTTCCTTGGTTACCTCACATCTAACCCTACACTCAAATGGTGCCCATGGCACATCGCCACTTCCAGTTCAACCCATTGTACCTGCCTGTGGACCGGTGTTCTCCCAAATTCACATGCTGAGACCTATGTCTGGTGTTGGGAGGTGAGAGGCCTTTGAG
Source organism: Psammomys obesus (assembly GCF_907164565.1). Lineage (NCBI taxonomy): Eukaryota > Metazoa > Chordata > Mammalia > Rodentia > Muridae > Psammomys > Psammomys obesus. The sequence continues at coordinate 3,012,362 of NW_026592710.1, read as the reverse complement.
GGCCATGAATTTCCAAGGGCGGGGTCCCTCTAATGGGATCCGTGCTCCTGTCCAGGGAGGGAGACTCTTTAGGCACATGCAAAGACACAGTAAGAAGATGCTAGCTCTGGGGAAGGGGCCTCTTGCCAGTCTCCAGGTCTGCTGATGCCTGGATCGGGGACTTCCAAGCCCCCAGAACTCTCCATACTCTGCAGTTAGAGTACTCGACCACAGCATCCTGGAGTACTAGAGTGTGCGCCTGTGGCTTTTGCTTTCTGTACCTTCTGAAAGCCTCCTCTTTTTGGTTCTCATGGAAGTGTCTTATCATCTCTCCAGTACCAGTCTCCATGCCTTCCTCTTGCAGGGACACTCATATTGCCTTAGGCACCTAGGCAAACAAAGACTCTCCTGTGTGAAGGTCCTCAATGATGGCTGGGAAGCCCCCTTGGTCACTTTATCTCATATGTTTATAGGTGTTAGAAATGAGGGTGAGGACAAACTTTAGGGAAAGACTCATCTGCTTCATTCACCTACTTTTCTGGGACCCTCTCTGTGTCCTGGACCCTCTGGGGTTCCCACTATCTCCTCCATCACCATTGATGACCATATCCATAAAGGTAGGGGCTGTGGAGGCAGGTGGAGGTTCACTCAACAGCTATGGGATTTTAGGTCAATCATGGAATCTCTATACGCCTCAGTTTTCCCATCTGTGCCCTGGCAGCGACAGCAACCTCTTCCTGCTGTCACCGTGTAGATGGATCCCATCAGCAGAGAGTGGTCTGTGTGCATAGCCCAGCGCTGTGCAGACGTTGGTGCGTCTTTGTCCATGAGTGCCTTGGTCCTTGTTGGATACCAGGATGCACGAACTGGCTGGAACAGGTCTTGTAAAGTCAGCCGGGAGCTGAGCCAGCTCAAGGGCCACACTCCTGCATAACCACAACCGCCGAGGTGCTCTCTGTGGGGATACACTTACTTTTTCCTGTTCAAATATACATTAGAGGACATGCTGAGCTCAGAACCCCATTCTGCCCTCCACTTCCCCCCGTGGCTCTGAGTTCTGAATCTGCTTCGTGTTGTGGCTTCGTCATCCTCTGCTGCAGCTCTGGAATGCAGGAGTGGCCACGGGGATGCTGAACCTGTGCTGATGGCAGTCAGCCACCACGCAGAGTGGTCACTTTGCTGCCCAGAGTCCCCTCTGCACACTGAGGAGAGAGTGAAGCCAAGCACCGGTGAGGCGCCAACCCAAAACAGTGACCTTGTGTGCTACTGCAGCGGCTTTCAAGGCCACCTCTGAAGCCAAGGGACGCAGTCTGCTCTCTGCTGACACAGTGGCACGGGAAGCAGATCACATTCTAGGCGTCTCGGCTCACAGTTTGGAAGGCAGTCTAGGACCATGGCCCCTTCGGTTGGGCTTCTTCTGAGGCTCCTTTGCCTGCAGTACGAAATGGCTGGGAACAGGAAGAGGACAGCCTCTTGGAAGCAGAATGATGTGCGGAGTCACCAAACTAGGCGCTGCAGAGGGACCAGGGTCCTGTCCTGGTAGCAATGCTCTCTGGTAGGAACCAACACGGATCCCCCAAGAACAGTCCCAGTTCATCCCAAAGCAACTTTGTGAGGCCCCTTTAGAATACCCCATTGTCTCTCAGATCTCCACTCTAGGGTCACCATGTGCTCTCACCATGTGACCCTAAGGGGACACACTGAAGCCAAGGCACATTTGTCTCGGGTCTGTCCCTGTGCAGAAGGCTACCTCCCCCTAGGAGGCCCTGCTGGACTTGCCGGTGCTCACTCTCCCTAGAATCTTTGACTGCTGTAAACGGTCCCTTCTCTCTGCCTTTGTCCACGTGCCCCCATCCCATGGCCCTGCTCTGTTGCTTGTGTTCTTACTTCCATCAGGCTGGACTTCACACTTTAGTTTTATTCCCTGATCATGTACCCATGTCTCCTGCTGGCAGTGACCTGGAGAAGAAAGGATCTCTCTCGTCTTTGCATCTGAGAAGCCAGCCTGGGGTGCCACGGCTGCTCCATGAGAGTGCAGAGCTGCATGGGGGAGCAGGGACTATTGTGTGCTGAGTCTGAGCCAGCCTGTCTCCAGCGGCTGGAGAGGAACCCAGGCTACTCACCTGTTCTTGAGTTTGCTAAAACTTGGATGCCCTTCTGTGCTTGCTAAGGAGCTCAGTGAAACCAGAGCGAGCAGCAGGCCCCGGAGAGTGGCAGAGACATGCTCCAGAAGCGTCTGGCTCGATCCTTAAGGACTCGGGGCACGGTGACGACATGGCTGTCTAGGTCTTGCCTGTCGCTGGCACAAGGAGTTCACTTCAGACGCTCTGGTTGCAACAGCTGCTGTGGGGTGTCCTGAGGTTGTGGAGGAGCTAGGCTAAGCATGCAAATGAGGCTGTCAGGGAGATGTCACAGCCAGGCTTCCAGCGAGGTGACAGGAAGACAAGCGCTGATAGGACTTGCCATACATGTCCCCCGTGGCACTGTCCCTGGAACTGCACATGGCTCCAGGGAGTAAATAAATCTGTTGTTTTTCACTCCCATCTCAGCAGAGCTGTGAGCAGCGCTGGTTCGCCTGGTGCCTGGAGTCTGACCCCTGGGGTGTGTTTTCCCGGATAGACTGTGAACAGGCAGCAGACAGTGAGTCCCTGCAGAGAGGCCTTGGCTCAGCACAAGGAAGCAGATGGCACTGGCTTTTCAGGCACCTAATGGTCGGCCTAGGACCCACCACCCCTGGAAAGATGGCTCAAGCAGAATGTGATTTAGTCTAAGCAAGCTTACCTGCCTGGGGGAGGCCAGCAGGGTTACTTGACAGCTACGTGTTGGGTTTTCATAAGACCCGAGACTCATCCTCTCCGACCAAGAAATCCACAGGAAGTGGCCAAAACCTGGGGGAAACCCAGGAAGTCCACGGATGATTTGGGCTATGTGCCTGGTCTCCAAAGTGCTGAACTTCGGAGTATGGCCGACTCTCTGTGCTCACATCCCGTAGCTCAACCCAAAGCCTCCTCCTATTCCTGCACTTCATGGACTAGCGCAGCAATCCAGGGTTGGCGACGGTTCATTTTCCTTGTCAACCTGACGAGATTTAGTGTCACCTAGGAGGCATGCCTCTCAGTGTAAGGACCAGCGTGATTTTAGAGAAGTCTGACTGAGGAGAAATTCTCTGCCATGAATGTGGGTGGCTCAACCCCGGGAGCTGGGCCCAGACCGACTAAGAAGCACGCTGAGCTGCAGCGTTAATCACTTCCGGCTTCCGGACAGCAGACACAGGGTAGCCAGAGGCCTCCCTTGCCGTGGTGGACTGTACAAAGCCCCAGGGGCTTCGGGTACAAACCCTTGGCCCTGAGCACGAGGCACTCGGGCCAGGTATTTAGACAGAGCAACAGGAAAGAATCCAAGACACAGCACTGCCGCCGTGGGCTCCCTGGTTTCGGCCTGGCAAGTTCAATAAGAATGGAGATTTTCTGTGGAACTCAGGTGAGTGCAAGATCCGAGTGCTGAGGCTCCCTGCTGGCCCCTGCTTCCTCTGGCCAGCCACTGAGGCCTCACCTCAGTCTACCTGAGCTCTGCACAGGCCTCCCACAGAGATCAGGGAGGAGCTAGCTAATCCAGTCACGCCCTGTCTCCTACTGCTTGGCTGGCCGCCTGGTCCTGTTCTCAGGGAGGCATCGTAGGACAATTCCTTCATAACAATCTGCTGTCCCTTGGGATGGTTCTCCAGACGAGACAATGCTAACAACCCAAATGACGGCGGCCATAATCATAGCGCAGGCATTTAGGGGACGGCGAGAAGCATGTCAGGGTGCTCAGACACCATAATCACCAAAGATTCATCTTGACAGAGGCCTTTCCCCAAATAGCTCTCATCCAGGGCCATCGCCGCTGTTTATAGACAGCTGTAAATTGCCGGATCATCAAAGGCATTTCATTTTTGCCCCTCAACTTTGGTTTTATTGTCCATTTATTAAAAGAGACAAAATCATTACCCAAATGGTGTGTGAAAAGTCTAAATAGAATCCAAAGGTCAGCCTGCTCTTGAGAAACTGTGAGCATTCCAGCCTCCTTTAGTTGGGCTGCAGCTGACCTCACTAGTACAAATGCTAACACACATACACTCACATACATGCACACCCATGTAGACTTGTGCGCTCACACACGTATACACACTCATACGATTGCACACCCATGTAGACTTGTGTGTTCACACACATACACTCATACACATGCACACCCATGTAGACTTGTGTGTTCACACACGTATACACACTCATACACATGCACACCCATGTAGACTTGTGTGTTCACACACGTATACACACTCATACACAGGCACACCCATGTAGACTTGTGCCCCCCCCCCACATGTTCACACACTCACATTCCCAGTGAGCAGGTGAAATCCTACTAGTGGAATTGGAGCCACAGGTGAGGGCTCACTCTGGGTGGGGGGAATCTCCTGACCTCTGACCTGAGAGCCTCGTGGCAAGGCTTCTTATGAGCAGGCTGTTTCTTGGGACCATCCAAGAAGAGAGGTGCACATGAAATGTGGAGGGCGTCCCTTGCAGGTGAGATGTGACTTTTAATCCACATCCAGACAATACATACTCAGATCGGAAAGAACAGTCATGTGACCCAGGCGACACTGGCTGCCCAGGACAGCACAGCAGCCTCTTCTGAGCGTGGCTATCACGCTCAGCCAAGAGAGACACCAAAACTAGTGGCACATGATGACATTGTCAGCAAGAACGAAGACTTCAGTAGAGAGGATCTGCCTGGCGGATATTTATGGAGGGCTGTGCTGAAGAAGTCAATTAAATCCGTCCAGTGGTCGGCAGATAATGATTTAAAAGCCATGGGAGTCTCTGAAAATACGACTTTTTAACATGTCTAAATGGTTAGGAATTTTCTGACGATAGAGTTGTCGTTCTGTGAATATGAATGCTCCCCAAACAGAGATCAGTTACAATGCTGCAACAAAGCTCTTCGTGGGAGAGCTTGTGGAGGGGAAGGATGCTCTGGAGCTGCTGGTCACAGGTGAGATTGATTTCTCTTTGGGGAAAGCTGAGATGGTGACGAGGTCATGGCAGCACAGCAGCTCAGAGAAAACAGCTGGGTGGGCCAGCCTCAGGCTCACGAAAGCTCATTCTCTCTCCCTCCACAGACTATGGCAGGGTGACTGTGTGCTTGGGTGATGGCAGTTACTGGTCTAAACCTGCTTGAAAGATGGCGGTTCGTGGTCCGGAGTGCAAGTGAAATCCCAACCCTGATGACGCTGAGTGGAAGGATGGATAATTTTGTCAGTTTGGTTGGATTTCGAAGTGCGTAGGGGAGTGCAAAAGGGTGTGTCTGTGGGGTGTTCCTACAGGTAATTAGATCCAGGACCTCTGACTAACAAACAGCGTGATCCTTCGATTCCCGAGAAGAGAGAGTGAATGAGGTGAGGTGAGATGTGGCTAGAGGAAGCAGGTCACTGGTGGAATGTCCTTAAGGCTATGTCTTGTTCTGGGCCCCCCTTCTTCCTGTCCACCATGATGAAAGGCTGCTCTGCTGTGTTGACTAACACCCCAGAAACCATGAGCTAAAACTCGCCTCTTTTCCCTTAAGCGGTTCACCTCAGATATTTTGGTCAAGAGGGCACCATGTAATCCCAGCCTGGCTCAGTCTCTTCCCCTGTATAGTGGAGCTAGTGACAAAACTTGAAGAGTTAAAATCTGAGGGAGTTGAAAGCTTGTCATGACAAAACAGGCCCAACTGTTTCATTGCTCCTCTCAAGGGGAAGTCACCGGGAGATGAAGCTAGGGAGGGAATAGGGACGCTCCCATCACCAGGGGCTGGGATCTAGGGCAGCTCCAGCTGTGGATAAACAGGCCCTCTGGGCCACCTGTGTCTCCACTAGCTTCTCTACTCCTCTCCCCATAGGCCCTTACTTGGGTCAGCTCTTTGGATTTCACTGTTCTGTGGAGGTTCCCATGTTCCTATCAACCTAATGAAGTTTCTATGCTTTCCTTTTGTTTGACCTGGATTCTGGATCCTGGCAAAGAGACACATGAGAACTGTGCAGAGAAAGAGGGAATCTCTTGCCCCTCTCCTGCATTAACCCAAGGATTCTACTGGAACCCCCCCCCCCTTCAGATGTAGGAGAGTGCTAGGCTTTCCCAAACAGCTCTCAAGATGTTGATAAAAAGCTTCATCAGATTCTTAGGGATGCCTCTTAAAATACACAACCTGGTGGCTGGGGCTGGGGCGGCTCCCACGTGCTGTAGGGTAACAGAGTAACGAGCTAGAGAATGAGAGCCCTAAAGGCGGCGCTAGGGCATGTGCTCGACATTGCCTTGTTCACACAGACACACACAAACACAACGAGCACACAGAGACACACAGACACATGTACACACTGACTGGTGTGTTTAGCTCCCTCCAGGATCATCTCATATGAGAATCAGAAATACAGTGTAAAGAGTAGTCATGTACCCTAGTTTCCTTTCTGTGCCTGTGATAAAATACCCTGAACTAAAAGCAACCTTGGCACAGGTGGGTTTACTTGGGTTGGGCTTCCAGGTCATAGTCACGACGGGACTTAACGTGTTCAAGCAGTAACTGAAGTAGAAACCATTGAGCAATGCTTCTTGCTCGCTCACTCCCTGAATTGCTCATAGGTCATGTTTAGTTAAGTTTTTATATAGTCCATGATCACCTACCTAAGGACAGTGCCTTCCACAGTGGTCTGGAGATTCCTGAATCAATTAATAAAAACAACTCCCACACACATTCTCAAAGGCCAGTATGTTTAGGCAATCCCTCAGATAAGACATCCCATCAGATGGCTCTAGGCTACATCAAGTTGGCAATCAAGGGTAACCAAAGTGTGGTAATGAACTCACTGCTGGCATTGCTTTGAAAGGTCAAGGATATAAGGCTGCCATTTGCATTGGCAACTAGGAGGCCATGTCCACCACCAGCCCTTGACAAGTTTTTGCCATTACAGTAAGACAAAGAAAGATATAACAGAATTCAGGTTTCAAAGAAGTCAGTCTATGCTTGTCCGTAGGCCGCCGCACAGAAATCCAGTAGAATCCACAAGAAGCTATAAGTGGATTTAGTGATGTAATAAGAAATATATAGATCATCATGCAAACCTGTCCCCCTGCCTCCACTCCCTTTAAACCTTGCCTTTTTGCTGCTCTATTTTCACACTGTGTGTTTTACTATCGCCCTTTTCCTTCCCCCACCCATTCCCCACATACCTCTCATGGCGGTTCCTTTCTGGGCTTTGCTCACTCCATCCAACTTAATCACAGCTCTCTAAAAACTCAAGTTGAGGACCCTCATCAGAGAGAGGAAACACACAGCATTCATCTTCCTGAGCATGGCTTACACAGCTCAATGTAATATTTTCCAGTTTTATTCGTTTTCCTGTGGGGCGGGGGAGAGGGTTGATCAAAGCTATAAAGATGCCTCCTACTACATCAGCCAGCTAAAACATATGCTATTAATAAAGAGGAGATTAAACAGACATTCTCTTCATGGGTGGTTAACACTGCTCCAAGAAGCCATTGATTTTCAAACCCAAATCCCAGCGCCAGGTGTGGGATACCTTCCTACAAGGATCTCCTAAAATAGTACAGGCCATTGTCACCGTTCTCAGATACTCCCTAAGCTGAGGACGCCACACACTGTGAGTGCAGGACGCAGAGACACCACATGAGAGCGTGTGAGCACTGGAATGTGCCCCGTGATCACAGTAGCTGTAGAGTCCGGGGGCTACAATCCTGGACTTCCTGGCAAGACAGACTGACTGGTGTAATGATGGCATGGGTGTTCTGGGGGTAACCAGGTGCTTTCTTGTGGGGTGTGAAGTCTGTTTCATGGGAAGGAATACATGTCTGGTCGGCACTGTAGAACTGTACAAAAGCCTATGGCTAAGAAGGCCACAGGCTCTGTGGGGGAACCCACTAGTGACATTTTGCCAAATGGAAAGGTAGTTAAAGTACTTTCTAAATACTTATATTTATATCTATATATTAGTGTATATTAGTGTTGCTCTCAGCCTTGCTCAAAGAAAACTCTGTCTTCAGTGGGCAACGGTTCAAAGCAGGGACTCATTGCTTGTAAGATGAGACATTCATGTCAACTCCAAGGCCCAGGGAACATCTTGGAAAAGGGGACAGAGAGAAAATAGGTGCTGAAGGATGGGGAGGATGGATGGGACTGTCTTCCAAGTGGCATGGCATTTGCAATCGACAGCTGTGACTACTTCAATGAGTCTGAGAAATAGAGAGAGAGCAAAAGTGAGAAGGTGTGTGTGTGAGAGAGAGAGAGACTGACAGAGAGAAGAAAGTGGGATATGCTGGTAAGTAGATGTTCAGTTGGGAAGAGGGAGGTTGGTGGTAGTGAAAGGGGAGAGTGAGGAAGCTGGGGAAGCTGAATGTGATCAGCAATGCACTGTATTCAAGTACACTGCTGTCAAGAATAAAGAGCAACTGAAGGTTTTGTTGTATTTCTTTACACTATCAATAGACAATTGCAGTTGAAAATAGATTAAGATGTCAACAATAAAGGCATGAAATGTAACAGTAGTTAAGAAGAAATTACTCCAAGTTTTAAAGCTGAAAACAACAAAACGAGGTGGACAAAAAATTAAAAATACGCACGTGAGTGGAGGGTCACTGTTCACTGTTGGCAAGAATTAAAATTTTAAGGCTTCTGTTTGTTCAATTCAGATGTGTTAGTTTTGTTTTATCTTAGTGTAGCACAGCACAGCGCAGGACAGCACAGCACAGCACAGCACAGCACAGCACCGTGTTATGCCTTAGAAGCCTGTTATTTTCTAATAAAAGACAAAAATGGAATGAATTCAAATGGGAAGGGCTATGGAAAGGAACTGAAAGGAATAGAGGAGTGGGAACTCATAATCATAATATTATGAGAAAATAATTATTTTTAAAACTTGTTCTTTTCTCATACCACTACATCCCAATGACAGTCTCCCTTCCTTCAGAAAAAGAACAGGCTTCTTACAGTAAGACCAGGCACAGACCCTCATATCAAGACTGGTTGCAGCAAACCAGTGGGAGGAAAAGGGTCCCAAGAGCAGACAAAAGAGTCAGAGACAGCCTCACTCCACACTTAAGATTCCCACAGGAAGAGCAAGCTACACAACCATAACATAGGCAGAGGGCCTAGCACAGACCCTTACAGGCTCCATGATTGTCACTTCAGGAACAAAAGTATTGTAAGACATTGGTTTTCTCTGAGTGGATTTGCAGGTACAGTGTGATGTCTGGCGAATCCTGGAGAACATTTGCTTTTCTTCTTTTGGTAACTTGACAAATTGATTCTAATATACATAAAAATGCAAACAACAGCAACAACCACTTAAAATGACTTTGATTGAGAAGGAGGGAATGGGAAAACAGAGTACCTGGTTTCAGGACCTCAAAAAACCTCGTATGTGGAACACAGGGACTGAACTTAGGTTGCCACACTTGGCGGCAGCACCCTTCCCCACTAAGCCATCTTGCTAGCCCAAAAGGTTGACTCTGGATAAAGGTGCAGTGGTGATTCACTGCAAAATGGGCTCTTTTTCAAATGTGTGCCGGTGCTGTTGTGTAGCCACGAAATAAAACAGATTTGGACTAATGCCTGGAACCAAATGAAAGAGTTAGCTAAAAGTTAATCGTGTACTTAAACCTAAACCCTCCAACAGTAAAGCTTCTGCTAAAAACAGAGTAGCTGGATTAGACAAAGACATTTTTAGATATGACACTCCTAGGACTGCAGTAATAGAGTAAGTTGATAAGTTGGCTTCCATTAAAATTAAAAATTTCTTCTCTTTACAAGATATGCTGAAAGAAGTAAAGATAAGTCACAGGCTGGAAGGAAACATTTGAAAATCATATATTTGATAAAGGACTTCTTTCCAGAGTTTATAATGAGCTTTCAAACCCCAATACAAGAATGACCCAGGGGAGAGAACCATGCAAAGGTTTGAGTGTGTTTGGGGAATAGTGCATCCATGACACCTGCGTGGGGCTTTGCTCAGGACAGCAGTGATGGAGGTAGAGTGTCCTTTGCAATGAGCCGCCTCCGTGGAGGACAGAAGTTGATCCAGTGGAGCATGAGGGAATTTAGAGCCAACGAGTGGGAGCTGGGAGTGGGGGTGTGGAGTCAGTGGAAACCTAACGGGACTCTTCTGTAGGGTGAGCCAGGGAGGGTTAGAGAGGTGGCTTGGTGGCCAAGAACAATTGCTGCTCTGCAGGAGGTCCTGAGTTCAGTTCTCAGCACCGACATCGGGTACCAGCATATACTCTCTTGTGGCTCTAGCACCAGGGATCCTACTTCTGTGGACACACACACACACACACACACACA
>NW_026592710.1:2993740-3001999 GCF_907164565.1 Psammomys obesus | reverse complement strand
CACACACACACACACACACACACACACACACACACACACACACACACACGAATGCAAGTAAAATAAAACTTTCTTAAAAACACAAAACAAAAAACAAAAAAGCAAAAGAAAGCGAGTCTAAGAGAAGGTTTTAAAGCCTGACTAGCTCGGCTAACCCTTGTCAGACTCTGCGCTGCCTAGTGAATCTGGGCACGCGTGACGACAACAGATAAGCACGTACTGAAATGCTTAGGGCTATCGCTCATGCACACTAGAGAAGCTGTCAGGTCCCCTGTGAGACCCAAAATGAGAAGGGCCCGCACTGAGAAGGCTGGCTGTGGAGAGAGTGTGGGTGTGGGAACTGGAAGCCACACGCTGAGGTAGAAGTGAAATGCTGAGGTCACCCTGTGAGCCATTCTGGAAGTTTCCTCGAGTCATGTGAGATTGTGTCCTGGGTTCCAGCTGTTCTCCTCCTAGGCATCTACCCAAGGGCAGAAGCATCTGGATGTCCAAAGGCAGGCACAGAGATGTCCACACGGCTTTATCTGCAGGATCTGGACACAAGAAATGTCCCCAAACACCCATCCATGAATGAATGGATAAACAGACTTGGATGCTCATGAGGAGGCAGGGGAGGCAGGTGGGGCAGGGAGGTCAGAGGAGAGATGCTCCAGTAGCCATGGCAACAGCTCAGGGGAGGAGCATAGACTGGCAACTGTGACTTCTGAGGAGTGGAGGGGCAAGAGCAAGCAAATACCCCTGCCGGTCATGGACTTACCACCTCGTATGACCATCTCCTGCCCTGTGAAAACTCACACTCAGCAGATCCTTTTGCCCCTTGAAGACCTATGACCCAGTAGATGCCCCTGCCCTGTGAGGCCTCCTGACCTAGCACAATAGCTCTCTCTTGGATCATGACCCATCATGATCACTCTCCTGTATATTGACTTAGAGCCCAGAACAGTCACCCTGCCCCATGCTAACTAGACTGTGGGAAGAAGGTCATGCAGGAGAGAGATGGCTGGGAGTCAGGCAAGACTCCAAGGGAGCTGAGAGCCTGGGAAACATACTTAAGCTCTACAATGTAAAACTATTGAATAAGACAATGTGTAGAGGTCTAAGGGTCCATGGCTGCTCTAGCCAGAGAGAGCAGCTTTGGGAAAATTTAGCTGCTGGACAGACCTACCCAGTGGGTATGTATAACCTGGGCCGATTAATGGATAGGAGCAGGCACAAAGCCCATAGAGCACTAACAATGCAAAGCCAGGATTTGGTTGAGGGAACAGAAACTCCAGCAAGGGTAACATAATGGTGCTGGCTCAAGTCCAGTGCCCGAGAGGGACCAGCCTCCAGGATAATGGGGCCACCAACCAGCCATCCAGATGGGTAACCGTGCCACTGATCAGATGATTGTGGGCTATCTCGGGCGGAGGAGCGATTGCACCATATTCCTCTCAGTCAGCTGCACCCTCGTCCTGTGAACCAGGTAAACCTTTCCTTCTCAAGCTGCTTTGTCAGGTATTCTGTCACAGCAAAGGGACAAGTGATAGACAGAGCATCCTTGCTGTGCCAGGGCGTCCAGCTCTGCTGCTCTGCTGCGCCACGGGCCTGGACGCAGCAGAGCAGCAGGTCACGAATCAAACCACTGAGACCTGGCTCCCTCCCTCCTCTGGCATCCCCACCCCTGGGTATTTTGTCACAACAAGTAAAAGCTAACTCAGGGAAGATCCAGTTGTGACCTAACACAGGGTTTCTTTAGATTTTCCCACTGCTTTTGCCGAAGAGATTTTTTTACATGAGCCTGTGTATAAATAAATTAGATGCATAAATAAAACATTTATAGCTAATACATTATAAGTATATTTATTTTAAAAGCAGTTTTTAGTGTACATATAATTTTCCTTCTTATTAAGGAAAAAAGTAAATTTGCATGTGGAGACAAATGTGCTTGGTTATTTTAAGGTTAAGAATTAAATGGTGGCTGAACATTTGAGAATGCAGAACACAGCACCTTTGACATGTTTCAGTTGATATTCTGATGTGTAACCCTGAGTGCTGCTTTAAATACATAGGAAAAAGTGCAAAAAATTTGGCTAATGTCATTTCAGAAATTGTTGGAAGTTCTATCCTAATTATAAGTTAAAATTCATTGAACGGTTCTTTAAAAATGAAACTCAAGACACGGGGGTGGATGAAGGTGCTCAGCTCTGGCAAAGGCCCAAGGTAGGTTCTCAGCACCAATGTCAGCTGGCCCACATCTCCCGGGATTCAGTGCGCTCTTTTGGCCTCTGCAGGTACTGCATTCACGCGTACTGAAACTGCACTTCCCAGCACACACACCCCGAGTCAGCAACTCACATAGTAATTTTCAGTCAAACATTGTAACACAATCCAATTAAAAAAAAAAAATGTTTGATTTAGAGTTACATTTTGGTGATTGTGTATTCAGGCAACTTTCAGTCCTGCCAAAGTTTTCAAGACTCACACGGTTAACTTAATACCTTCTTTTTTGGTCATAACCTGCAGTTTCAGAAGCTTCTCCAGGCCAATGGTCTGGCCATCCGTAAGTCTGAAAGTGTGGGTCTGTGTCCAGCAGCCTGACTGGAAACGCAAGGGCCAAGCTAACAGGCTGTTTCTAGCACTGATGTAGCCTTCTTTCAAGAACGCTCACAAACAAGGGTGCTCACACGCCCATCCCGGTGCTCCGGTGGGACAGGTGCTGGGGGTGAGGCCAGGACACCTGCCTGTCTCCACCTTCAGCACTCTGCAAAGTGCAGGGAGTTCACCGAGGAAGAGGGCGTCCAAGCAGTGAGTCTCTGTGCCTCTTGGTACAATTCTGCATTTATCTCTGGCCCCTGTGGGTGCCACTGTCTCGGGCAGACCTGGCCACGAAGTAAGAGTGTGAAGGAGGGGGGATGAAGAGACGGCCCAGCAGCTGAGGACAGTGGCTGTTCTTCCAGAGGACCAGGGTTTGCTTCCCAGCACCCACATGGCAGCTCACAACTGACTGTGACTCCAGACCCAGGGGATCCAGTGCCCTTTTCTGGCCTTTGGCATCAGGCACACATGTGGTGCATAGACACACATGCAAGCAAAAGGCCCCCACACAGAGAAGTAGACCATTAAGAAATGAAAAGAAAGAGTGTAGGGTATGATCTAAGCAGCGGCCTCTGGCAGACTCAGGTGGTCCTGCGGTACACAGTACAGGTGTATCCTGACAGATGTCCCAGCAAGCCAGGGTTGTAGAGCAGGGAGGGAGAGGCACACATGGAATCTGGAGACAAATCACTGTGCGTTTAAGCACAAGCTGCTGGTGGTGGGATCACTCCCTTCTCCTGGTAAGAACTGGAAAGCTGGCTCCTGCTTCTGATAGAAAAGCAGCAAGAGCCAGTCAACATCCGTGTCACGGGGGTGCATAGCCTGATGCTGTGACTGGGATTCTCCTAACCACTGAGCCAGCCCAGCTCCTCCTGAGCATGCTCTGAGCATCTGAAAAACAAGGCTTCCTAGAGGTGTCAACTTCGCACACCCACGGAAAAGCTGGCAGCTGCTGCTGAACATCCGCAAGGCTCCCTCACAACCATCCATATCTGGATGACTAAGGGTGTCTTCAGCACAGTCTTCTCGCTCCTTCCCCTGCCCTGCCCAGGAACCCGTTTCCTTAAAGGGCAAGACTCTATCTGCCTAGTTCTTCTGCATGGCCAACGTCCCATGAGGCCTTCTGCCTGGCTGTGTACTTGGGACGCTGAGTGTGCTCGGCCTCCAAGCCTGCCATGGGCTAGTCCCACTTGGTGGCAGCCACCACGTGAGGCCTCAGGTGATCTTGACTGGAGACAGAAACCTGGATTCTCAGTGTCCAGGGGGCAACAAGCTGATGGTGACAAGCACACTGTATAAGCAAGCTCAGGACCAGGGGGAGGAAGCATGGTGTGTTAGGCAGGGTTCTCCAGAGGAGAAGAACTCACAGAACAAATGCATATAGAAAGGGAATTTTTTAGGATGGCTTATAGGCTGTGGACCAGCCAAAACAGCAATGGTTGACTATGAATGGAAGGTCTAAGAATCCAGCATCTGTTCAGTCCACAAGTCGGGATGTCTCGGCTGGTCTTCAGGATATGCCAGAACCTCGAAGAAGAAGGCTCTAACGCCAGTGAAGGAACAAGCTTGCTCGTGAGGTGAGTTGGAGCAGGCAAAGCAGCAGCAAGATTCCTTTTCCCTGTCCTTAGATGGGCTGCCAGCAGAAGGTGTGGCTCAGACTAAAGGTGGATCTCCCCACCTCAGAAGATACGGGGAAAGGTGGATATTTCCACCTCAGAGATCTGGCCTGAGAGGGGGGTCTTTCTACTTCAAATTATATAATTAAGAAAGAAGACCCTCAGAGGTGTGCCCAGATGCAGTCCTGTTGGCACCCAAGAACGACAGCCACATACATGGCATGCCCAGCAATGGCTGCCTTTACCTAGGGCCTCTGACTGCTCAGGGTGCTGCCTTGATTAAATCCAACAGGCGGAGCAGGGCATAGCCCTGCTGGGATTTGGATCATGAGAAGGAGATACTTGGGCTCCCCTGAGCCATGGTGTGGACTTCTCAGCCTCAACCTGTTCGGAGGTCCCGGCAGGGGTCAGGCCTACAGAGACCTATCCCATGTTTAAAATTTTTGAAAAGAGGCCATGACATAATTGGCTTAAAAATTCATGGGTCCTGGGCTGGGGGACGTAACTTGGTTGGTCAATGATCTGAGTTTGATTCCCAAACTTCAGTCACAAAAGTGCCAGGACTGGTGCTTCCAGGACTGGTGAGGGCAGGACCTGGCAGATCCCTTGGGCTCACTGGCTGGCTAGCAGAGCTTGGTAGGACTCCAGGACAGTGAGAGACCCTGTCCTAGACAGAGGAGGACACCGGAGGCTGCTCTCTGCCCTCCACAGAGGCCCCTATGCACACTCACGTCTGCACTCAGGCACACGCACACATGTTCTCTCTCTCTTTCTCTCTCTCTCTCTCTCTCTCTCTCTCTCTCTCTCTCGTGTGTCTTTGGCTTTATCCTCCCTTGTGTACACAAATGGCATTAAGAGATCACCTTGCCTGCACCGCAGGAGACAAAGGCCGTTGAGAGAGGGAGGGAAGCTTTTGTCAGAAGCAGGGGGCTGGCTCTTGAATCCTGTTTTTCTGTAACATTGACCCTGGGCAGAGCTTTTATATTAAATTAAATTACCCCTGAAGTGAAGTTTTTATCCAACACTCAGCTTTTGCAGTAAAATTACAATTATTATACAGACCCAGAAATGAGAGCCCCGGTACACCATGTAATCTGGAAGAATTCTTCTGTAAGAGCTGCCTGCTCCCTCCCCACGGCGTGTGGCTCCACCAGGCATCGCTCCCTCCACTCTGCTGGTTTGTGTGCAGTACCCAGAATGCAATACAATAAAACCCCTGATCTGCGATGATACATAGGTCATAAAAGTGTCAGCAAGAATAACTTATTTTTTCAACTGTCATTAAAAATGATATATAATTAAGATACACTATAAAAGATGATTAAAATAGCCATCTCTATAAATTCCAGAAGGATCGTGTTTTTTTGCTATTGTGTGCAAAATGTTAATGGCCGGAGGTACATGGCAGAGAGGGGGATGACGAGCCAGGAATACTCCGTGAGGCTTGGCATGAGACTTGTTTGTCATTTAGAGGATGACAGAGAGCAGGCAGAACCACTGGGTACCGGCGTGTCTCAGAATTGGCTAAAATTGAGAGACCAGGACTCATGCACGTGGCGGGGTCACAGACACTGCACTGCATGGAGGGATGCTCTAAATACCAGAAGTGGCAGGGTGTGTCCTAGCCCAGCCCCCTCTGCTGTCAGAAAATACTGGTCAGGGGACCATTTATAAAGAAAATCTCTCTCCTTTTTATGTGACTCTGCCTCTTCCTCCTCCACCTCACCTTTCTTTCCTAGTCAGTTTCCTCCTCTTCCTCCTGCTTACCTTCTTCCTCCTCAACTTCTCTTCCCTCTCCCTTCCTCTACTTCCTGGTTTTCTTGTGTATTGATGCGGATGGAACCGAGGGGGTTTTCACGTCATCAGCTGTCCTTCTGCATCTCAGAGGACCCAGCGAGCTGGCGTCTCCTTTCCTAGGTTTCTATGCTTTTGAGAGGGAGGGATTTCCGAAGCTTCCAAGTGGTGGCACCGTACCAGCCCAGCTCACTCAACTGCCCCTTCTGTGTCCTCCCTGCCCATCCACACCATCTTGCTAGATTTTCCTCACATAAAAGCATGGCCAGGCCTGGGGAGAGGGCTCAGTGGGTGAAAGTGCTTACTGCACAGCCTGGTAAACCGAGTCTGATCCCCGGAGCACATACACACTCGGGATATGGTGGCATGGGCCTATAAGTCGCAGCACATGGTGAGAAAGGAGGCAGAGACAGGAGAACAGTCAGGAAGCTTGTAGGCCAGCCCCCTGAAACAACAGAACCCAACAGCAAGCAGTGAGGAGAGAACTGACTTCCTCAGGTTGTCGTATAACCTCTACATACATGCTGTAGCTAGCAGTGCTCCCACAACATACACACACAGTAATTTTTAAAAAGCATGGCTGCTGGTGGCCTACATACGCTCATTCTCCAGTGACCGATCTTTCTTGCTCTTGGGGGATTCCCCTAGCTTCCCAGATTCTTTTAATTAGTTGTTGTTATCATCTGTAGAGGAATAAACTTCCATTGAGAAATTCAGGGCCTCCAAAGAAAAACGCTGACTTCGAGTAAGAAGCCTTCCTTGGCCCAGGGTCTTCCCCAGCCAGGGAGGCCATGCCAAGCAGCATCCTAGTATCGCTGGGCAGAGGAGGGCAGTGCAGGCGCCTCGGTGGGTACGGCCGTCCAGATGCTGCCAGGCTTTGAATTCATTAGCCCATTCCGAGGCTTGTTTCCCAGCAAGCAGGATGGGACAGAGAACACGAGGAAGTGGGGGTACCATGGCTTCTAGCTGAGGGCTTGGGGCACCCCAGAAATGTCTGTAAGTTTCAGTGCTTCCAAGGAGCTGCTGGCTTCAGACTGCCTGAAGGCTCCTGCCCCAGTTCTTCAGGAGGTGGGCAAAGAGCATCCAGGGCCCGAGTCTCCTTAAAGCCTTTTCTCTGAGGTGGGAAGAGTCAGAGGTTGAACGCTGAGGGTTTAATGAGTTTTCTAAATGGCGGGACGTGTATCCAGGGCAGGGCTTCTGCTCAGATTCATGGTAGAGAGTGGCCCGTCCCTCAGACTCCTGGGGGAAAGTGGCCTGTCAGCCTGGCCCAGTGAGACCAGCGCTTTCCCAGGTGACTGGTGTCTGAAGCACATAGTCCATGGCAGGTCCAGCGCTTGAGTGTGCCTGGAGATACTGAAGCTACAGCAGTGGGTACTGGGCCGAGCAGTTCTCACTCCAGAGCGATGTGGGGGCAGAGAGTCGTAACGGCCAGATATCCGGGACGATCAAGCACTTTTCCTGTGAGGCGAGGTGGAAGCACATGCAGGTGACAGCAGCTCTGGGGAGCTTCAGGCACCAGAATCTCCCAGGTCCTCTGCTCAGTCAGCTCGGCCTGACTGGTAAGCTTCAGGCTGGAGAGACCCAGTTTCAAGAAGTGAGGTAATCTTCTGGCCTTCACATGCATGTCTCCCCACAGCTGTGGGCATGCACCCGTGCACACATGAATATACACAGAATTTGCAGCAGGTGACACCGGGGCCGAAGCTCAACTGTAGAAGTTGGGTAGCATGATGAGCCCCTTAATCAGTTAATTACTTAATTAAGGATTTTCTTCAAGATGATCAAGGGTTAAAGGATTCGGGAATTCCTAACTCTCGGCTTTACTCCTTCCTTTTGGTGCTATAGTAGTTTGTTAAGTGCCCTCAGGCCTGTTTGTTGATGGTTTGGACCCGGTATGAGGTGACTGAGAAGTGGTGGGGGTGTGACCTGAGCTTCAGAGCACAGGGGCCTGGCTTTTGAGGGGATCCTGGGACTCTAGCCCTTCTTCTGGCTGTCTTTCTCCTCTCCAGCCATAGGGTGAGCGCTGTCGCTTCACTGCCAGTGTGAGCTTGCCATGGTGCACCGTCAGCACCCCTTCCCGCTGGCACTGCCACTGTGTGTCACATTCCCCCTTCCCTCTTTGTAGAATATCTGAGGTGATGGTGACAGTGTGGAAGCTGGCGAACACCACAGGAGATGGAGGAAGCCGCCAGTCAAGTCAGTGCCCCAAACCAGAACGCTCCTCTCTGTGCCTCATCCTGGGGCGGGGGGGGGGGGGGGGGGGGGGGGGGGG
>NW_026592710.1:2981740-2993640 GCF_907164565.1 Psammomys obesus | reverse complement strand
GGGGGGGGGGGGGGGGGGGGGGGGGGGGGGATGTGGGTCACGAGAGCTGTGCTCAGCCAGCCACATATGCACTGTGAACTCACAGGCTTTCCTGAGACAAAGGCCCCTGCATGCTCCCTGGGGCAAGCCCTAGACCATCACTCTGAGGCCTGGCTGTCTTCTGGGAGGCAGAGTGCTCTCTTGTGTGAGAAGCTCATGCTGAGAAAGCACCACGGTTGCTCTTGCAGCTATGACCACTCTGGCTCCCATCTTCTCTTGACTCCAGCGCTGTATGAGGAGGAGGGGAGAAGGGCACGGGACAAACCTGGAGTATCTTCTGAGGGTGGGGACCTCTGTGAGGGATCTGACGGGCCTCCAGGACCCACGGAGAGTGGGCAAGTAGAAGGGCCGTTTCCAGAATTCAGGACCAGGGCACCTAGACTACATTGTTCCAGTTGGAGAGCAGGCACAGGGGCCAGGACGCAGCTCAAGAGGACAGTAGTGGTTGCTTCTCTCATTGCTGTGGCAAAAAATAAATAAATAAACCGACAAAAACAAGATTACTGAGGAAGGATTTACCTTGGCTCACAGTTTGGTGGTACTGCTCATCTCGTGGCGAAGGCGTGGCGGCAAGGGCATGAATCGGCTGGTCCCATGGCGTCCGCAGTCAAGAAGAGAGCAATGAATGACGGTGCTCAGCTCGCTTTCTCCCTCTGTTCAGTCTGAGACCTCAGCTCACGGAATGGTGCTGCCCGCAGCTTGGGTGTGTCTTTGAACCCCATTTAATGTGATACAGGAACTCACGTACATCTCCAGAGGAGCATCTCGTAGGTGATTCTAGATCCTGTCAGGATGACAAGCAATACCAACCATCATGATGCTGGGAGGAACCTTCAGCTGGAACTTGAACAGGAGAGCCCCAGGAAGGGGTGACATTAGCAGGAGGTGGTCTCAGAGACTGGGGTCTCAGATAGTCCTGATGATGCAGAAAGCTCCAGGAGCTGGCTGAAAGCAGTCTTGGCCCCCAAGTCCTGCCAGAGAAGCTGGAATTTCAGCCACCTCTGGGTTCCATTCAGAACCCTAAGGAGGCATTTCAGGAAGTCAGGAACTCTCTGAAGTCAGAGAAGTGAGCCAGGGGCAGGTCCCTGTGGCTTGAATGAACCACGGTGAACACATTGGTACTCGTGCAGGTATTCCTTGGGTGAGGGGTTGTGAGCCGGCTCTGGTCAGTACTGGTGTCAGGGCCATGGCAGTGTCAGCGGTGGGTGGTACT
Organism: Psammomys obesus; assembly: GCF_907164565.1. Classification (NCBI taxonomy): domain Eukaryota; kingdom Metazoa; phylum Chordata; class Mammalia; order Rodentia; family Muridae; genus Psammomys; species Psammomys obesus. The sequence goes on along the minus strand of NW_026592710.1, from coordinate 2,992,388 downwards.
CTTGAAGCTGGACTTCACATTGAGGAGGGAGCTTGTCTGTGACAGAAGCTGGGGTTCAGCACCCGTGGGAGACAATGTGGAGCTGTTGAGGACGAAGAAGAGCTGCGTGGGCGTGTATACAGTGATTCCTTCAAGTCACTGTCCAGAAATGGCCAGGCCCCAACCTGGCTCCATTCTCCAGAACCCCAGCATTGCCTTCCTCCCTAGAGTTCAGGGCAGCACCTCATGAGAAGGGCGTGTGCACGCGTGCGTGTGTGCGTGTGAAGGAGAGAACCCACGTAAGCAGAGCCTCCTTGAGGCAGCCTTCCCTCTGAGGCTCAGGGAGCAGCCTCCATGGCCCTGATCCACAACGCCTCAGCATGGCAGCAGTTCCCACCTCGGAAGCTGCCTCTGCTGCCTCCCCAGACTTGAGCCTCCATAGAGAGAGAGGCTCTTAAGTTTTGCTCATGTCTGGTTGAGAGTCAGCCTGGGAATTTTCTCCACCCAGATACTTCCCAGGCTGGGTAAAACTAATGAAAACTGACAGCATGGGCCTGGGGAGGATCTGGGGGAGGAGAGGCATGAGGCAGTCTCTGGAACCTGGCTGATGACTTCAGGGCGAAAGGCAAATAATGCAAGAAGAGTGACAATGGCAATCCGTAAGCAAACAGGCCTTAAATCCGGAGTGATGAATTGCCATAGAAAAGCAGAAGCCTGGAAATGGCATCCCTTGAGGGGAGGGAGGAAGAAATGAAGGCACTATAGGCAGGGAGGGCCAGAGACGAAAGGCTGAACCACAGCAAGGCCCAGGGAGGGCAGTGGTCCAGGAGCCTCTGGAACCTATGGGAGTTGGAGCAGTTGGGTCTTCACAGTTTGAGAAGCCGGAAGTCCAAGGAAGTCCAAGGGTGGGTGACCCCGTCAGTTCTGCTTCTGGCGAGGACCTCATGATGGCTCATGTCACATCCCAACCTGATTGAGAGGAGAAGCAGGAAACTAGAGAAGGGAGGGGCCCCTTTTGCTCTTTAGGACCATTTTCTTTTGAGGGCCCACAGGAGAATTATCTTAATGACCCCTGTGAGCTAACCACATTTGCCCTTGGCCTCACCTCTGTCACCCTTTCATTCTGCTGCCTGAGTTCTCAGACTTGAGTCCTTGGGGACATTTCCCATGCAAGTCCTAGCAGGCTCCTTCAGGTTCCTTCAGGATGCAGTAGCCAAGGCCACAGCCCAGAGGAGGGACTCGGTGCTGGTGACACAGTGGCTCTTCAGGATTATGACTGTTCTCTGGCTGCGGGACTAAGAATGCAGCTTTCTTAACTAATTTAATTATTTCCATAACCCTGCTAGACAATGGTTTTTCCTAGGCCCACAGAGCAGGACAGCCACAGCCTTAGGGGGTCAGAACCATCCTCTTTGGAATTTCTGGCAGTGTCCACCTCATCCAGAGCTGGGGTCCACACCCCTGGGTTCCTCCCTTCCAGAGTTGGCTCCTGGTCCTGAGTCCACCCATTCCTTATGTCCTCCGGCTCATACAGACTTCTTATCTGAACCTCTGTGCTCTGCTGGCTTTGGGTCATTTCTCAAAAGCTGTCCTCTATGGGAGTCAGCGACGTTCCTTAGGTACCACCCGGGCTTGTTCCTGGTTCCTGGGAGCTGTGGGCTCATGAATGAAGCTCAAGGGCAACCAGGACCCAGCATGGGGTGTGTTGAGTAGAGAGCTGGAGGGAAAATGGCCTCTTCAGTTCTAGGAGCAGAGGCCGTGCGCTCTCTCCACCCCTTGCAGAGCTGAGGAGTGTGGTGGGTGGAGGAAGATGTTCACAGTGGGGGAATGGCCAGCTCACCCTGCTTCTCGTTGGGACTTCAGGTTGGGACTTACCTACCGCTCAGGGACTCGAGGAGATGGGCAGACAGTGGGACACTCTGCTCTGTCAAGACTTTCAAGCTCTGCCTGCAATTCCCCCCATAGTGTTCTCCCCCGCAGCCCATCCCTGGGCCCGATACCTCCTGTGACCAGCTGAATGCACTAGAGGTAGCAAGGTGTGACTTCCAGGAACAAACCTCAGCAGAACTCACAGCCTCAGCATCAGCCCTCTTGGAAGCCAGAGACTGCAAAGAAGTCACATACCCCTGTGAGGACAAAGAGATGGCTGTGCCCTGGCCGGCAGTCGGCGCCACACCGGGTGTGCAGGAATCAGTGCCGGGCACGGCCCTGCTAAAGATGACTGAAGCCCGATGCGTGATTGAGACTCTCCGTCTGACGCCACTGAGGACAGGGATCGAGGGAGGGGCATGGCGTGAGGTTCATATTCCTCTGAGCTGCCTCCAAACCGCAGGGCAGACCTCAGGGAGTCCACCCAGAGAGAAGAACACAAAGCTTCCTCCCCGAATGCTGCACGGGGTTACATAAGCCTTTTTGTACGGGATGGAAATAACCTCCCTGTGAAGTGTCCAATTGAGTTATTTATGGCCTTTTAACTGCTAGTTTGCATAGATAGCTCTGCAGTTGATCCAGCTGATTGAGACGCAATCAGCCACTTACCCAGGCCCAGGAAAGAATGCAACACCAGGGCTGTGCAGCCGGGCAGTGAGCACAGGTGCTGGACCCTGTCAGCTGGACCCGGAGTGGACCCCACTCTGCTGTCGGGTCTGGGAGGGGCTACAGCGCCAAGGAACCTTCAAGTGTGGCTCTTTTTGGTCTCCGAGGAGGCATGAAGGCTGCTCTCTTCACATTCCTATGAACAAAGAAACATTGGGAATACAGCGTCCCAGCTCAGATCATTTTCATGTTATTCAGAAGACAAAGAGGCGAATGTGCTGTTGCTTCTCTTTCTGCTCATTCGGGCCTCAGGTGCACACAGCGGGCATCCATATGCTGCCGCTCACAGCGACATTTTGTTCATTGGCATTTTGTTGTGCTGAGAGGCTCTGCTCTGCTCTGTTCCTACATTTGTTTATTTAGTTGAGGGATGTGTAGCACAGTGCATGTGTGGGGTCAGAAGGATAACCCATAGGAGCTGCTTCTCTCCTTTGATCATGTGGTGCCTGGGAATTGAACTCAGGTCATCAGGCTGGCAGCAAGCAGCTGTACCCACAGAGCCATCTTGCCAACCCCACTGCTCTTAATATGACCTGGTTTAGACTTTATACTGAATCTCATCTGATGTCCCCACCCTCTAGCAGCTCAGTGGAGGACTGGACAAAACCTGTGCAACCTTAACCTCCTGTAGGGGTTGGATGAGGAGTGTCCCCCATAGGCTCATATATTTGACCACTTGGTCCCCAGATGGGGGTGCTGTTTGTTAAAGTTTTGGACTCTTTAAGAGGTGGAGCCTTGCTTGAGGAAGTATGTCACTGGGGACGGGCCTCACCCTACTTCCTGTTATCTTTGCTTCCTGTTTGTAGAGGAAATTGTAATCAGCCAGTTTCCTGCTTCTGCTGCCATGGCCATTCTCCATTGTAGACTCTTCCTCAGGAGCCAAAAGCTAAAACAAACCCTGTCTTCTTCCAATTGCATTTGGTAACGGTATTTTATCAAAGTCACAAAATAACTAGCCCAAGCCATAAACAGCAATACCCTTCAGGGTCTTCAGAAAGACTGGAAGTTTGTCCATTCCAGCCCACAACACCCCCATTCCCCAAAGATCTGTGCAGGTCACTCTGGATCCCTCTCACCATGTAGGGTCTTCTGACACATACTTTCTGCCTGGTGATGGCCTTCTCCAAGAGGAACCAGAAGCACTGGACAAAGCGATTCCCACAGATCCTACCAACCTGTTAGAATCGGTGGTTTTCACCTCAGCTCCAGGTCCCCTTTCCTTCAAAGACAGGTCCCAGCAGTGGCTCTCTGCCCTCCCCACTAGGAGGAGAATGGAAACAATTAGCACTTTTCTCCATTATCTATATAGAAGGGTCTTTATACATGATCCTTCTTTTTTACTTTTATTAAAAAAAAATTGATTTACTTTTTACTTATGAGTATGTGTCTATGTGTGAGTGTGTATGTGCCTGTGAGTGCAGATGTTCTCAGGGGCCAGAAGGGGGCATCAGATTCCCTGGAGATGGAGTTACAGTCAGTTGTGTGATTCCCATCACAGTTTCTGGGAACCAAATTCAGGTCTTCTGCAAAAACAGTATGTACCCTTAATCACTGAGGCAACCCTTCTGCCTCCCTTACCCACAATGCAACATGAGTCTTTTTAGGGACCATGCACATCCAAACTATGGCCGTTCTATACCTTAACCAGAGTTATTGAGACCATTTATGGAAAATTGGGGACTTGGACCCTGCAGCCTTTGCACCAGTGTTCATGTTGCCAGTTGCTCTGCCATGACACATCTGGCCTGCTCGGCACATATAGATTCAAAGAACAAGGACAAGGAGACACATTTCCTTTATGCCTGTCTTGGTTGGGGTTGCTAGTGCTATGATGAAACACCATGACCAGAGCAACTTGGGGAGGAAAGGGTTTATTTGGCTTACACTTCAATATCATAGTTTATCACTGGAGGGAGCCAGGACGGGAACTCAAGCAGGGCAGGCACTTGGAAGCAGGAGCTGCTGCAGAGGCCATGGAGGGGTGCTGCTTACTGGCTTGCTCTCCATGGCTTGCTCAGCCTGCTTTCTTATAGAATCCAGGACCACCAGCCCAGAGAAGCCAGCACCCCGTAAAGGGCTGGGCCCTCTCCCATCCATCATTAATTAAGAAAATGCTTTACAGCTTGATCTTTTGGAGGCACCTTGGTTGAGATCTTTTGGAGGAAGCTCAGTTGAGGTTCCCTCCTTTCAGACAACTCTAGACTGGATCAGGTTGACACAGACTGGCCACCACTGACTCCTTGCTGAGAGGTGCACGTTTTTTACTATGCACTTCACTGAGGTTACAGTCCTAGTTTCTCAAGCACATCAGTCTTGAACTTCACCCTTGGAGGTCCAGGTCTCACCTTCATCCTCACAGCCCATTCCCTGCACTGGTGCTTGCGCTCGCCTGCAGTCTTGCTTGCTGTCTTTGTAGCCTTTGTTTTCTGTGTGATCCCTGCCTTTCATGCGGTAGTGCTTGCTGTAATGGATCCAGCATTCCCAGGTGTTCAGAGAGGAGCGTTTCTTAGACTCCCTAGACTGCTGGATTCTGCAAATAGAACTTTTCTTCTACTCTCTTATTTTTTAATGTGGATTTTCACACGTTACAACCTGGTGTCTCTGGCGAGGTCTGGTGAGTGAGTACCATGTGCCTGGGTGTTCTGCCTGCATTGTCTGCATTCTTGGGGACGTACCCCATTCTGGGGGTGAGGCACCTTCCCTGTCAGCTGTGGACAACCGTTCTTAGCAATAAGTCCAGACACTTAACTCATTCTCTTTCTTATTTACACTGAGCCTTTGTATGTCACTTGTCCTCATCCCACATTTTGTTACTTCATTAAGATTTTTATTTACTGTGTGTGTTTATATATGTGCACACACACACACACACACAACATGTGTGCTAAGGTAAACATTGGGGTCTGAAGAGGACTCACTGGCGTTCATCTCTCCTTCCACCATGAGTGTCTCTGGGGTCAAACTCAGGTCATCAGGCTTGGGGGCGGGCCCCTCTACCCACTGACACGTCTTGCTGGCCTCATTTTCACCACCTCTTTTTTTTTTGTTGTTATTGTTTAAATGAGATTTCATGTAGCCTAAGCTAAGCTCTCTATGTAGCAGAGGATGACCTTGAACTTCTGACGCTGCTACATCTATTTCTGGGATGATAGCAGTCAGTAACCATGGCCAGTTCACACAGGGCTGGGAACTGAGTCCCGGGCCTCCTACATGCTAGGGCAGCCCTCTACCAACCAAGCTTCGCCCCCAACACTCTGCTTTTCTTTTGAATATTTTAGGCTGTTCCATTTCCTTTGATCAACTTAAATTGCCCTTTGATGTGTTTAAGCTGGATATGCTTTTTAGTTTATATTTTTAACCCATCCAGCAGGTCCTCCATGAGCCGTTTCCAGTGGAGAATGTCTTCCTTCTCAGACTGTGACATTTGGGGATTTCTCTTGTCTCTCAGATACTCACCCCCCTTCTGTGTGGGGATCCTCTGGTGTGTGTGTGTCCACTCTGCCACGGCATTGTGAACAAGGATCTCAGAGGTCAGTTTCTGCATTTCCCATCAGGCCTTGGGTCCATCCTTCCCTGTCCAGGCTCTCTTGACCTCCAGGTGAACTGCCCACATGGCCAGCCAGCCCCCAAGCCGGTGTCCTCTGGTGTCCTCATATCCCATCCATCTCCCAGAATCACTACTTTTTGATTCACTTCTCTGATTCCTTTCCATACTTGCTTGAGCCTGCCATGTGGTTTTAATATCCACAGTTATCAATCTGAAGATGTATCGTTCTTTTAATTTTCACTCTAAATTCTTGCTGTCTGATCCGTGAATTCTGTTTTGTCTGGCACAGGCTGGCTGTTATGAAACAGTATGTGTGCATTTCAGATGCCTCTGCCTTGCCGTTAGGCGTTTACTGTGTGGGCTGGTGAGCACATCTGCCAGATGGGGCAAAAGCCAACAGGGTTATTCCTCAACAGAGGAGAGAGCTCTTTTCCCTTTACTTGCACTGGTGTTTCAGCTGTGTGTGTGTGTCTGTGTGAGGGTGCCAGAGCCCCCAGAACTGGAGTCACAGACAGCTGTGAGCTGCTGTGTGTGTGCTGGGAATTGAACCAGGGACCTCTGGAAGAATGGCCAGTGCTCCTAACCACTGAGCCATCTCTCCAGCCACTCCCACCCCCAGGGATGGGGGTCTAAGTGGAGATTCCCTGAGGCTGTGATCCAGGTTCACCTCTATCTTCTCCCACAAGCTCACCAGCAAATGTCCTGGTGCCCCAACCTGGGAGCTCAAGCTACTTGGGGGTGATCAGCTGAGGGGGCAGTAAGAGGTGAGCATGGACAAGGAAGCCTGAGCGGGCCAGGTGTGGCTGCTCATCCTCTTTCCGGCTAGGCTCTTGCACTGCTCTGGGAACATCTGTCTGCCACCCTAGGAGGTAGGTTGGGGTGAAGGAAGCCCTGGTGCTCTCCTAGGGTGGGTCACAGTGAGGAGCAAGCACAACCCCTCCCCCAGAGGGTGCTGAAGCTTCAAGTGGCTGGGATTGCCAACGGTGGCAAGACGGTAGTGTTGGCCTCTCCTCTAACCCTGTGTGTGAGTGCTAGATCACATGGGTGGCCCGGGAAAGGATGGGTGCTGCTGAAGCAGTGAGAGAAGCTGTCTGTCGTGTTTGCTTAGGTGGGTCTGAGTTTCCAAGCTCTGAGGAACCGAAACCGCTGCTGGGGACCCTGCTCCACCCTCAGCTATAGCCCTTCATCTCAGCCTCCTGGGGTTCAGGCCTTGGTGATGCCCCACCCTGGTCCCTGTGGTTGAGCAGACATCCCACAGTCTGTGGTAGGTGGATGAGAGGTGGAAGGGGTGCAGCGCAGGAGTGCCAGGCACACGGGGTGGCATCTGCCTGCCCGTGGAAGCAGCAGCTAGTGTGGCTCATCTCTGGCTTCCTCCGTGGGCATTTCTCCACACCCCCGTTTGGAAATCAGCTTTTGAACCTGTAACTCTTTTCTCTGATGCTAGACTCTCTTCCATCCACATCACGATGCGATCAATCTTTATTCATTTATTGATAACCCATTTATTAATAAATAATAATGCATCCATTAATAACTTAGTAACCTGCTCCGTCTTCATTCGTCCTGTCTGAGGAGCGTTTATGAAGTGCCTGCTCCCTGGCCAGCTCTGCTCTGATGCAGAATTCATGCTGGGGAACAAAAGGCAGCCCTTGCTCTGTTAACACAGGGATCCATATGTAATGCATACCTGCGCTTGTGTGGCGATGGGCATGTCTGTATAGAAACGCACAGGAAGCAAGCAGATCAAATGCAAGTGCTGGGCTAAGAGGGGGCTCTGGGATCCTCGGGAGGCTGTGGTCAGGGAAGGCCTTCTGGGTATCGGTTTTACAGAGACAGAGCTCAGACACAGGAGAAGGAGCCGGGGAGCACGGGGCTGGAGGCCAGTGACAGACGGGTGGAGCGGGAGTACAGGAGCAGACACCGGATGGAGACTTAGTCTGCGCTATGCTGCACCGGCGCAAGACCCCGGAGAGCACTCTTCTCCTGAGTGCTGCTCCTCTCTGCGTCTAGGACTCACTTCAGAGGAGATGATAATGTGGGGAAGGTCAGAAGCACCCGGCTTTGAAGGCCCTCAGCGAGGTCCAAGAAAGAGGCGGGGGCGCTGCGGTGTCCATGGGCAGCCCAGACCGGATGGAGAAGAAAGGAAAGCCATGGATAGAAGTCTTTGCGGGGCTCGACAGATTTCCTTTTGTGAGCCTCACAGCTCAGTACTCAGTGTGCGTTGCTCATGCCACCTGGTGCTGGCGACAGTCCCTGGCTCTGCCTGCAGTTGTAGTGCCATCGCCACTGTCCCTCAGTGTCACAAAATGGCAGAGATTATCAGCTTATAGTGAGAAAAGCTGGGACTTGGCTCACTGGTTTGGAGGTACCACCCCGTGATGATTTTCTCTGTTGCCTTGGGCCTCTGGTGGGAGGGCACATCATGAAGAGAGCACGTGGCAGAACAAATATGTCCTTACTGCCATGAAGTAAAGAGAGAGAAGAGGAAGACACAGAAGCCCCACGATGCCCTCTAGGGCAGTGACACAGACCCAGGCCCTATCTCAGCTCTGTGCAGGAGGTCAAATATAGTGTCCTAGTTAACATTAGTTGGCACAACGGATGACTAGAGTAGTCTGACAGAGAGGCCTCTGATGAAGAATTGCCTAGATCGGATTGCTCCATGGACATGCCTGTGAGGGAGTGTCTTGGTTGTTAATTCAGGAAGTCCTGGCCCACTGTGGGTGTCACACACCCCTAGGCAGGTGGTCCTGTCCTATAGAGGAAAGCAGACTAAGCAAGAGCCAGAAAGCAGAGTTCCCCCGGGAGCTCTGCTTCCAGCTCCTGCCGCACTGTGCCATGGAAGCGTAAGCACAGCCCTTTCTTTTCCCCGAGTTAGTTGTTGGTTTTGTCACAGCAACAGGATTAAACTAGAACACATGAGGACCTGTAGGAACATCCACTATCCCAGCTCTAACACGATACAGTGTAACAACAGAAGCTCCTAATAACCGTGCATTTTGAGTCTCCCGCTGTACTGACTGAGCCAGCTGGCCACCCAGGCACAGCGGAGTGCAAAGCTGGCAGGAGGCAGAGGCGCAGCCAGCAGTTCAGGAGGATTGCTGGATTGCTGCTCCTTCAGAGGACCTGAGCTTACTTCCCAGAACTGACTTTAGGGAACTCACAACCGCTCGAAACTCTAGCAATGGGAGATATTATGGCTTCTTGTAGCCTCTGTGGGCACTGCACACACACACACACACACACACACACACACACACACACACACACACCTTTAAATTCAAATATTTGAGGTCCTAGAATACACATGAATATTTAGCTCTCTATTCAGTCCATGGATTTTGGATTTTGTATATGGAGATTGCTTAAATGATTCCCGATTCATTTAAAATGGATAAGATACACGAATGCTTCTTGATATATACACATAAATATGCACAAAACTGAACTGTGTGACGGTTGGTTTTCTCACAACAAAGACTTTGAATCTGAACTTGAACTTCACCCTGTCCTAGGCTCTGGGAGAGAATCTGAGATGCTGCCTCCTACCCTCTCCTCAGCTCAGTTCTTTGTCATCTCTCTGTAATTGGCATCTGAGTCTTTTTTTTTTTCCAAGTTACAAATCTGTGAAAATGCCCCTGATTCCTTCAGTCCTCAAGGCCAAACTTTGGCAGCATGATATGTAAGTGACTTGGCAGAGCAAGCTGGAGTGGCTGAAGCCCGAACACTGGAGTTACACTCATTAATATGTTGTTAAATAATTAATAGGTTTGTGTTTAATTGCTTCTGTGTATATAATCTTGCTTTTTTTCCTGAAAACCATCATTAATTTTCAGTTAGTTCCACTTGAAGTAACAAGGCCTAATGCTTCCAGTTGGAAAAAATGAATATTTATGAATACTTGTGCTGTCTGAAGCTGGAAGAAAAATAAGATTATTCAATTCCTTAATGTTTAAACAGGAGGGGGGGTGTCCATTTTAGACTGTGACAATATGTTTATTTGGTACGATTAGATATCTGATCCCAGATGATTTCTCTAGAGAGCTTGTTAAATTTATTTCAAGTGGAGATCTGTCCTCAAGAATTTCAGGGTTCTTGAGACCACACTCTGGATAGTGCTGGATTGATACAAATGAAACTGGAGCAGCTCCCATCCTGCATGGACCCAGCTCCCATCCTGCATGGACCCAGCTCCCATCCTGCATGGACCCAGCTCCCATTCTGCATGGACCCTAGCTTCCACTCCTCATGGATATCAGCTCCCATCCTGAACAGACACCACCTGGCACAAGAGGATGTTTGGAGGCCAGTTGAGCATGCATGGGGCAGACACAGAGCCCTGTCTCTACAAGGCTCCAAAACTCTGCAGTACTGTTCTTTGCCTTTGTGTGGCTATAGGAAAAAGTTGAGAGAAATAGTGAGACCCATCAGAATGGGAACCAGTCCCCACAGTGAGTCCTAAGCAAAGGCAAGCATAGCATGTGGGAGCTGAGGAGGGTGGCTGTGTAGATGCTGAGGAGGGTGGCT
>NW_026592710.1:2918086-2981730 GCF_907164565.1 Psammomys obesus | reverse complement strand
TGAGGAGGGTGGCTGTGTAGATGCTGAGGAGGGTGGCTGTGTGGGAGTTGAGCATGGCAGGATCATGGAAGAGGCTTAGTGAGTTGAAGGAGTCACCATGCATAGAGAAGAATTGAATTTGGATCTCTAGCAGTCATATAAAATGCCCCAAATGGTGGGAAATGCTTGACATTCCAGCACTGGGGAGGTAGAGATAGGATGAAGGGCCAGAGAGATGGCTTAGTGGTTAAGGGCACCTGCTGCTCTTCCAGAGGACCCAAGTGCAGTCCCCAGAACCTACATCAGGTAAATCATAACTGCCTGTAACTCCAGTTCCAGGGGATCTGACACACTCCTCTGGCTTTCTAGGGCACTGTATTTCTATTCACACACTTCCTACTCTCCACACACATAATTAAAAATGAAAATAAGTATCAAAAATAACAAGGTAGAGAGTAATTGGAAAAGTCACCCAATGTCGGCTCTGGTCTCCACAGGCAAGCCTACAGGCCACGTGTGTGCATACATAAGCTTGCACGTTGATGCCCACACAAGTTTGTATGAAGACATGAAAGCTTTCATTTTCCGTCTTTAGCAGTGTGTTCACCTACTAGGTAGAGTGGAGAATCTTGCCTGCAAACCTGGCATTACTGAGAAGACAGAACCTCAGCTGAGGTTGCCTCCATCAGACTGGCCTGTGGGCGAGCCTGTGGGGTGGTTTCTTGACTTATAATCGATGTGGGAGGTCCTGGCCCACTGCAGGTGGTGTCACCTCTGGCGAGGGATCCAGTGGTATATAAAGGAAGCTAGCCGAGCAGAGGAATAGACAGGAAAATCAGTAAGCAGCTTCCTCTCTGGCCTCTGCTCCAGTTCCTGTCTCCAGGTTCCTGTCTCAGGTAGCTGTTCTTGACTTCCTTTACTGATGGACTGAGACCTGTAAGTCAAATTAACTCTTTCTTCCTCATGTTGCTTTTGATCAATGTTTTATCATAGTGCTAGAAAGCAAAACTATAACACTAGGTAACAAGATGGTGCAGAAAATTCCACTCACTGTGTCTCAGAAACAGACGCACAGCAGAGTGTGCCAGGCGATTTGGTAATGGTGCCTATCTCACAGACTATTTAATGGCCAGATGGAAAAAAAAAAAAACAAGCTCATTCCAGACATAGTACCTAACCAGTGAACACCTTGCTTCATGGGGCTTTGATACTAAAATCAAAACAAAACAAACCTGAGACAAAACAAACAAACAAAAGGCTAAAAGCAACAACAGAACAGCCAGCTTCCTGCACACGCCGCTGGCACACCTCTCTCACACCGCGAGCTCAGTCATCCCTCTAGCAGGTCTTGGGCCTTCTTTCCTCATAGCCCTGGGTGTCTCAGATCCATATGTGTTGTTGTGTGGTTATAGATCGTTTGTGTTTAATGCTGTGTAATATCACGTGGTGTGAATACAGTACACAGTTCTCACTCACCAGCCTTTTGTGTTTGATGGGGTGTAATACCACATTGTGTGAGGATATTACATAGTTCTCACTCACCAGCTTTGATGAGACATAAAAACAAAAACAAATAGACAAAAAGAAAACAAAGCTCTGAGTCTCCCCTCACTCCTGGCAAGCCTGGGATGGGCATCTGGCACCTTTAAGGTGTTTACATGGTGAACACTGGAGGGATTTTACTGTGAACATGCTGAGCTTTAACGTTCGGTGAGGCTGGGGGTGGCACTGGAGAGGTGGTTCCATGGCTAAGAGCACTTCTCAGAGGCCCCAGGTTCTGTTCCCGGCACCCACAAGGTGCGTCACAACCATCTACAGCTCCGCTGTGTGGGGTCTGACACCTCTTTTGGCCTTTGTGGGTATCTGCACGCATGTGCACACACAAAGACACGTACACAAATGTCTTAAAGAAGTTAAAACCAAAGCGGCCATGCACATTTTCAGGGCCGTGGTGACCTCAGCTCCTGAAGGAGCCACGGCTGGTGCCGGGGTGAGGTGGGCCACCCCTGTCCTGTGTGGCATGTTACTAAATTCCAGCCTGGCTAGTGACCTCTTTGTTTATTGCACAGACGTCTCTGTCCACTTTGGGGAGAGGATGGTCTGTGTCCACTCCTTTTTCACAATTCATTCATTTCTTTTTTCTTTTTTATCTATTGCATAGGTGTAAAGAATGTCATAGATTCTAAACACACAAACCTCATGTTTTCAGTTACATAAGCTGAAAATATTTTCTTTCTGCTTGTGGCTTCCTTTATCGTGTATTCTCAAAAGTAGAAGTTTTGATTGCAAAGCCACTAAAATGATCAATGTTTTTGAAAATATTGAATAGAAGAAATCTGTTTTAAGATCTTTTCCCTTATGTCAGATCATGCAGATCCTCAGTGTTTAGTTTTAAATGATCTGAAACTTTCCTTTTTTTTTTTTTTTTTTTTTAAGCTTGTAATGCTTCTGGAACCAGCTTGGATTTTAATGGGCAGTAAAACCCATTTTACCTTTAAAGTATGAGCAACCGCTTTAGTTACTTAAAAGATCCCGGATTTTAATGGGCGATAAAACCCATTTTACATTCTAAAGTATGTGTAGCCATGTTAGTTACTTAGAAGCAGGGACCAAGAAAACACCCCAAAGGCACAAGAACTGTTTTGCGTGTGGTTTCTGAGGATCTGTCCTAGTTTCTTGGCCCCAGGAGCTTGAGAAGAGCTTCAGAGAAGCTGGTGCAAGGCATGAAGAGGCTCGTTGCTTGGCGATGGACAGGGAGAGAGTCAGGTCTGGGGAGAGACTGAAGGCCAGACACAATCTTCAGAAGCATTTCCTGCGCAGCCTACTTACTCCATCGAGGTCCTGTCTCCCAAACTTTCTAACTGGTTTTCATAACGGCTCTATCAGCTACGGTCCAGATGCTCATCATTTGCTCTGGGGTCTCTGTTTCATGGATTCATCACACCAAGCAATCGTGTGTGTTCCATCACCGGGAAGCCCCTCCTTACCATCCCTGTTCTGTTTCTGTTGCTGGGATAGAATCAACCTGGGAGGAAAGGGTTTGTTTGGCTTAGAGGTTCGTCACTGAGAGAAGCCACGGTGAGGACTCGAGGCAGGAGGCCTTGGAGGAACACCATTTGCTGGCCTGCTCCCAGGCTCCTGGCCAGCTACCTTCCTGATACAACCCAAGTCCACCCACATCAGTTAGCAGAGAACAACTGCTCCACTGGCATGTCCACAGCCAATCTGACTGAGCCGATTCTTCAGCCAAATTGACAACCGAGATTACCTCTCACATGACCACCCTCTGACCTACCCTCATTCTCTGTAGGCGTGACCCTCATTGGGACTTACATATACTTTACATCGGGAAATCCATCATTGTCCTTGGCAATGCTGTGCTGTCTTCCTCACGGCTCCCTGGTGACAAGCCCAGAGCCCGTCTTTCGATCCATTCTCCATCTCCTCTGTTATTCTTGTTCTTTCACACTTCCACAGAAATTTTAGAATCAATTTGTCAGGATCCACAAAATTCTTATTAGAATTTGGATTAGAATCGTTGCATCTGTATACCAATGCTGGGAAGACTGACAGTTTTATAAGCTGGGCTTTCCTGCTCTGAGCATGGACATGTGGCATCCAAAAATAAGAATCTATTACAAAGTAAGAGTAGAAAATAACAACACTTCTGAAAAAAGACTTTTAACAGGAATGTTCTACAGACAGACAGGGCAGCAACAGCAAAGTGGCTCAGCCAGAACTCCTGATCTGGCAGTAAAATAAGGAAATCTTCCTAGAATTACATACTTGTCTCACAGCTGTGTCAAATATCTGACAAGAAGGTAATCCAAGGATGGAAGAGTTTGTTTGGGGTTGTGGTCTGACAGTCCAGTCCATCAAGATGAGGGAGGCGTGGCAGAAGTGAGATAGCTGACCCTGCCTTCTACCACCAAGAAGCCAAAGAGGAATGAATGCTGGCACTCAACTGACCTGTTTTCCTTTTTTATTCATCAGGGACTCAAGCCCACGGGCTGGTGCCTCCTGCATTGCTCTAGAAATGCCTCAGTAGAAATGTGCCCTCAGTAGTGGTGTGTCCCCTAGGAGACTCCAAATGCAGTCAAGTCCACTCTGAATGCCATGCTAGTTTGAATTCTGTTGCCATGATAAACACAATAAGAAATTTAGGAGAAAATGGGTCATTTCGTCTTATGCTTCCAAGTTATAGTAGATCATTGAGCAAAGTTAGGGCAGACACTGGAGGCCAGAGCAATGGAGGAATACACTCGCTGGCTTGCTCATTCGCTGGCCCATGCTCAGCTAGCTTCCTTACGTAGGTCAGAACCACCTGCTTTTGTGGAGGGATCGGTGGCTGCTGCCCATAGTGGACTTGGTCTTCCTACGTAGTTAACACTCAAGACAATCTCCCACAGACACGCCCACAGGCTCATCTGTGCAATTCTTCACAGATGACTCTGGACCAAGTCAAGCTGTCACGTAAGAAGACTACAAACTATCACACTCCTCTCACACAGCCACAGTGATTGGCAAGAAAGAAGGAGAGATGTGATGGCAGCTCCCCACAGACAGACGGCTTCCTCAGGATGAGTCCCTGAAGGGAGCAGGAAACACTGGCTGGGGCATGACTGGAGAGAAAAGTCAGTGGTGGAAAGGCTGCGCCGTAGGAGATCGCTGAGCGCATAACAAAAGCAACTCCATGGGCATTCTGACTTTCCACATGCATCTTAAACTCACAGTGTGTCATGTTGTAAGAAAATTTCACCCACTAGTTATTTGTGTGCATTTGTTATATGTGTGTGTTCACATGCACCCAATGCCTGCAGATGCCGATGGGGCTAGAAGAGGGCATCAGATGCCTTGAAACTGGAGCTGCGGACAGCTGTGAGCTGCTGTGTCGGTTCTGGAATTTGAACCTAGGTCATGTGGAAGAGCAGTCAGCATTCTTAGCAGCTGAACCATCTCTCCAGCCTCTCATTATATTTTAATGCAGGTTTTACACATACAAATATTTGCTATTCTGGCTCTGTTTCCTCACCCACCATGGGCTGACCTGCGGGTCCTGAGTGGGTAAGCAGGAAGCAGGAGCAAAAGAGACCTCAGGCATCTGTGAGTGCTTCAAGGAGGCAGCTTCAGCAAGAGCTGAATCAGGGGAACAAAGGCTACTTAACCCTTTGGGGGTGGGTAGGGGCTTTCAGGATGAATCAGGGTACAGGTGCTGGAGATTCCTACTCAGTCCTGGCCAGTTCCCTAGCCCCACAAATACCCATACTCATGGATTCCTCATCCTTGGATTCAAATATCTGTAGAAAAAAATCTTTGAAAAAATACTCTTCTGCCTTTGCCAGGCACAAACACTCCCTTTTTACATAGTTGTTTATTCTTTACCAGTTGTGTCCAACCTGTAGGCCAGTCACATGTGGCTACAAACAGCTATGGATACAGTTAGTAGGTCACAAGGGGCCAAACACAGACCAGATCATTTGCTTGCTTAGAACAGGAGAATTTCTTAGTAGCTGTTTCCCAGCGAACACTGTAGACAGAGGCCGTGAGTTGCAGCGTGAGGTTTGCGCTCCTGAGACAGTGCACAGGGCAGTCTACAGGGTTGCACTCTGTGTGGCGCTGTGCCGGAGATCGGAGATGACGGCGGGCGGGCGGGGGGGGGGAGCTCTGCAGATACGGTCATATGTAGATGTGGTGATGTTTGCTAGGATGTGCTGCCGCATCTGTGGGCGGTGCTATTCGAAAGGGGCCTTGGAGACTGGAGGGTATATACGCATTTTAAACTTCAGCCCCAAATGTAGTTTCAATTCAGAAATCCAAATCTGATCTATTTTAAAACTGTATTGAAGCAAACCCGCAGATATCCAAAAATAGCAAAAATTAGACCAACAGCATATTTGTAATTTTCAACATAAAATCTTAATCCAATACTAAATGATCAGTTCTTAAACATAATATATTTAAGAATATGTATGTAAATACATCCACATACGTGCACAGAAAGAGGCCGTGGATTTGAAAGAGACCAAGGAGGGGTGTATGGAAGAGTTTGGAGGGAGAAAGGGACGGGGAAATGTCGGAATCATAATCTCAAAACTGAGGCAGGAAAAGGTCATGGGGAAGACATCCCCAAAGCTGTAAGGGATGAGGGTTTGAATTTCAAATATTATGTTTTATGATATGTACAGGCTTACAAAATGTTTCTGAAAGATCCCCCGTCCGTGTACCATGTACACCACAAGACCCAGATCCCAGTGAGGAGGAGACAGAAGGGGTTTAGTGAAAACTCATGCAACACCGTGGATGTTACTGTCTTTAAAGTGAGTGCTATCACGTGATGAGGGTTACAAAGAGCTATGACATGGGGGAATTGAAGCTGCCTGGAGAGAAAGTTTTGAAAGCCTCTAGCCCAGTTCCCAGGGTAGGAAATCCAGACTGCATGGTCCTGTGGTCATGCTGGATGTTGAGTGGCCACAGAGGCTGACTGCGGGTGGGAAGTCACAGTAAACCCATCCCTTTGACCCAA
Organism: Psammomys obesus; assembly: GCF_907164565.1. Taxonomy (NCBI): domain Eukaryota; kingdom Metazoa; phylum Chordata; class Mammalia; order Rodentia; family Muridae; genus Psammomys; species Psammomys obesus. The sequence continues at coordinate 2,975,228 of NW_026592710.1, read as the reverse complement.
TTTAAGTCCAGTTACTAGTTTGTTATAATTAGGATGTAAATATGCCGAACTTTTGGAAGAAAAAAGAGCTACAAAATAATGGTGTTGTTATAAAAACTCTGAGGAGCAAATGGGAGCTGGGAGCAGAGTAGGAATGAGAGAAAATACATCCAAGGGTCGGCTCTTTTCTTTGTCCTCAGAAGAGCTCGTGGTTGTGCAGTCAGACACAGGTTCAGAAAGCTGGAGTCTTCGTCTGCAGCAACACCATCACTCTCTACCCAGAGACATCCAAGAATCAGTACTGGGACCCCTGATTGGCAGGTTTTCTCAAATGAGGCAGTGATGATGGTTACACAAAAGTGGACTGTGAAATGTCATTGAATTGACTACTCCAGGACAGATACACGATAGACAGACAGACAGACAGACAGACATAGATAGATAGATAGATACATAGATAGATAGATACATAGATAGATAGATAGATAGATAGATAGATAGATATAGATAGATGGTAGATAGACAGATAGATACATAGATAGATAGATACATAGATAGATAGATAGATAGATAGATAGATAGATAGATAGATAGATAGATAGATAGATATAGATAGATAGATGGTAGATAGACAGATAGATAGATAGATAGATAGATAGATAGATAGATATAGATAGATGGTAGATAGACAGATAGATAGATAGATAGATAGATAGATAGATAGATAGATAGATAGATAGATAGATAGATAGTAGATAGATAGATAGTAGATAGAGAGATAAATTGATGATAGATAGATAGATGATAGATGATTGATAGAAGATAGATGATGGAGATGAGAGATACGATAGATAAATGATAGGTAGATGATAGACACATAGATGATAGATGATAAATGGTCAACTTTCATCTTAAGTGAATTTTACAACTGTCCCTTTTATTTTTATTCTTTGAGAAGTTTGTGCATATTTTGATCATATTCTCCCATTCCTCCAACTCCTCCCAGACCTACCTTCTTCCCTACCCACCTGACTTTGTGGTGTCTGTTTTTTATTTTATAGAACTCCACAGATCCTTAAACATTAGAGGCTATTGTGGGTGCTCTCGGCCGCCCTACAAAACTTGACAGTAAGACCCTGTTGCTGAAAATACATGCTCTCAAGTAAGAGACCATGGAGAATCAAGCTTGTGCTAACCTAGAACTCCATCTTCACTGGCTGTGTACACACACACACACACACACACACACACACTTGACTCATTCCTTCCTTTTTCAGGCTGGACTCTGCACTTCCAAGATCCGCACAGTCACATACACTGAGACTCACTTGACAATGAGGATCGAGGACTTGGGTCACGCACATGTCTTTGCTGCACTGCATGTCCCAGCTCGCTGTTATCTGTCACAAATGTTCAGTGTGAAGCCGACTGCCTCCTGCTAAGTTGGCGGGAGCCTCACACTGGCCTCCTTCGTGTTTCTTGATCACACCATTTCCTCCTCTGTTGGCTTTCGTGCTGTGTTTGTCACTGGCAGCAGCAAGTTAGACCACGGGCTTGCTGTAGGCTCTACATGAAGTGTGTGTGAGTGTACTCTATGCTGTCTGTGCAATGGGGAAGGCTGCTGTTGTGTTCCTCAGAGCTTGCTCGTCTTCAAGCGACACCTAGAGAAGCCTGCACTTGAAGCCGAGGCCCCCTGCATGCTCAGCAACTGGTGGGTTTGTAGAGAGTGTCACTGGGCCGACACAGAGCAGTGCTCCAGCCTTGCTAGATGACATGCCAGCTTGTCACCACCATTGATCTGCTCTTCCACTCCCTCTTCGACTGTCACTCTACCTTATCTTGACTGGCTTTGTGTAGAAGGTCCAGCTTTGGAGGACTGATCCCAGCTTCACAGCCCTCCCTTGTCACCTGTCAGGGGTAAGCTCTTGCTCCTGTCTCTCTTCCTTTGCAGCTATAGCTGTCCTCTGTTCCTCCCTCCCTCAGTGCCTGTCACTGTCAGCCCTTGACTCCCCACAGCCTGAGTCCTGCCTGCCTCCAGTGCCCAGTCCTGCTTCTGCCCTTGCGTTCCCAGCCTCACTCCTTTTGTTTATTTCTCTTTTGAGATCGTGTTTCCCCAACAAGTGCCCTAGGAACTGGGAAGAACACCCCAAGAAAGCACAACTCTCAGTCTTCCTCCTGGTTTTCCTTTGCCCCAGATTGCAGGAGGCTGGCAGGGAGGGTGGCAATGGCCATGGCTGTGTTTGTGTCCAGAAAACAAGGGAAAGGAGTGTGGTATGTGCAGCCTGCAGAGCCACCCAGGTAAGGCGCAGGGGGCTGGCACTCAGGAGCTAGGGGCTGCACACAGCGAGGGCCACCTCTGCAGCACAGGAGATGTCTACTCCAAGGATTTTCTGGAAATGTCTGGAGAAATTCGTCCTTGCAGGAAGAGCAGGGGTCAGTAAGAGACTAGCCAGTCCCTAGGGACTCGAGGTTGTGATGGCATAAAGAGCAGCTGCAGACACCACTGGGGCTGGACCCATGGAATGCTCTCCGGAGAAAGGAAGCCACATCCGTTTTCAGAGATAACAGGAGCCTGTTGGGGAAGCACCATGCTCTTAGCAGAGCCAGGGCCTCGAGGAACCTGGAAACTTGATGGCCATGGGCCCATGATGACGTGGGCCCACAGTCCAAATGCTCCATGCTGCCTTGGGGTCACACTTTCTAGGTGTGATCTGGAAGCCAGGCAGACATTGGTTGGAAGGAACCATGGTTTGTCAAAATGGGGTATTACTCGGGCTGAAAGGCCACTCTCGGAGTTACACTGGAAAGAACACCCCGACTTTCCAGATGGCTGTCAGAGAGCACTCTGGTACTCACCAAGGTCAGGCCTTTGGACTGATGCTGTGAGAGTGAGACGGCCGGAAACTTTAGGGTGAGGAGAGTCAGAAGTTCTGGGCCCTGCTGAAATAGGAAAGAGAGAGAGAGCAGGAGAGAGAAAGAGAGAGGGAAAGAAAGAAAGAGAGAGAGGAGAAAGAGAGACGACAAAGGCGCCGGAGACCCTGCCGGACAGAGCCCAGGTGTGGAGCTGTGTTCATGAGCTGTCTCCCCTGTCACTGACTCACGGTCTGAGTGTGTTCACACGTGTGAGTCTGTGTGTGTGTGTGTGTGTGTGAGTGTGAGGGACCGAGGTCAACCTTAGTGTCCCTCCTCAGGTATCATCCACCTTTTTTTCTGTTTGTTTTTGGAGACAGGCTCTCTCAGTAGCTTGGAATTCTCTGATTCTCCAGCCGGAGGGCATTGAGCCTGGGGATTTGCCCATCTCTGTCTCCCATGCATGGGGACCACAAGTGCCCGCTGCTGTGCCCAGATGTTTTTATGCTGGTGCTGAGGATCACACTCAGCTCTCCACACCTGTGTGCCAAGCACTTTACCTGTGGTCTCCTCCAAAGCCTGTAGGATCTCATCTTTGAGTCAGACCTTAGGGGCGAACCCCAGTGCCAGTCATGTTGAGTGTATAAGGTGCAGCCTCCCCTTCCCCCACACTGTTTAACCAAGCAAAAGGCTGCAAAGAGCTCAGAGCAATTTGTTTTTCACGGTGACTGCATGGCCACACCCGGGGTCCGGAAAGAATGTGATTCCAACCTGATCACAGCTTTGCAGGCACATGCAACAGATGCCTTTGGAGGCCGCAATATTTTCCCCTGTCAGAGCTGCAAGAGCAGTAAATAATAAGGCCCTCCATTTGCATAGCAATTGAAAGCTGCTCAGAGGACCTGCTGGGCTTCTTTCCTCCCCAGGCTGCTGGCTGGGACTTTGGGACATTTCCTTACCATCCCCGGGATGCTATAGAAAGCAAATATTTAGAACACACGAACGTTATTCAGTTTCAGAACACTTTTTTTTTTCTTCAGAAAAATAAATGTTATGTAAAGCATATGGCGCTCCGGTCTCTGCCCGGCTCGTGAGCCTCTATAATTTATTTTTGCATTCTTTGTGTGACACTGTCTTTATAGAGACCCCTTATGGTAATCACAGATGTGCAAGAGGATCTGGACTCCTTTTCTTTCTTTTTTCCTCCCACTGATGGACTGTACAGAAGAAAGCTAATCCCAAACAAATCCCTCTTTGGGTTAGCTTTCATACAAAAATACAAACAAAGGCCGCCCCAAAGCCTCCACAGTAAAACTCTCAGGGCCTCTGAGCTTGGTGGCCCAGACTTCCCTCAGCCTCTGTGTGCAGGAGAGCGGGCAGGCCTTGTTCTGGTCTGGCGAAACTGCGTGCTGTTCGGAAATTTTTGATATGACATGGCTATGATTTATGGGGCCTCTGCCTTTTCGTACTTTGTCAGCATTAACTTAAAGTAAGGATTCCGTCGAGGCGCACAGGATTTGTGGCACGAACTGTAAATTTCAGAACCTACAAGCTTGATCCAATTTGGTCCAAATTTGTGTACCAGGAGGAGGCATGCGGGGGAGGGGGAAATGCAAGGGTGGAGACAACAGAAACTGAAGCCCAGTCACCCAAGGCTGCTGAGAACACAGTTCAAGTCCCATCCTTTCGAAGGAGCAAGGAGACGAGATGCTGTGCCCAGTTTCAAGGCTGAGCATTTAATTTAATTTTGCTTCCATGATTATTGAAAAATGGTTACAGGAAGATTAAGCTGTAAAGGTAATGGCGTTCACAAATGGCAAAAGGACGCAGCAATCCATCAATTGTGCAGGGTCAACTCCACTTCCTTCTCCTTCATCATTGATGAGAATAACTAATCACACCCAGGCTCCCCACGCCGCTCTGAGTTCCACAGCTCACGGTCCTGCCATGGTATTAACCTTTTCACCAGTGAACCTGCGCCATTCCAAAGTTCAAGTACGCCGAGAGGGGGGTTGTGAGCCCTCCAGGCACCAGGGTGCATGAGGGTGAGGTGTGCCTGCCTCAGCTTCCCTGCCTCCAGCCCATGTGGGTGCTGGACTCTGGTCCAAGGGGAACGTGGTACAGGCACCATGGTGGGGACAGAGTCAGAGGCTCTGGTTACACGGCCCGAGCATCTGCTGGTTCCACAGTTGGGTGGGGGTGAGGGATGATGGGAGACTAAGACAGAGAGAGTCACTTAAGGGGCGCGAGCGACAGTATTTAGAAAGCCATGCCATAAATCCCCAGTTTGTACTTGCAGGAGGGGCAGCCCCATCCGCCTTGCTTACACAGGTATCCTGACGAGCACACAGGGAGACCCAGTAGAGCTTATCCTGCATGGCTTGCCTGTCTGAGAGGTGGTCCATCCCATGACGGAGCCAAGGAATGACCAGGACCCCACTCCTCATTCCCATACCTGAACTGACTGTAGGAACACATATGGTAAGAGTCTACACCGAGAGGAAGAGAGTATATACAAAGAGCCCTGTGAGGGAAGGCTTTCTGGGTTTATTCATTCATCTTTATACCTGCCCACTGATCCGTCTGTAAGTCTGCCCACCTGCCTCATGCAGGAAATGTAGCTGAACTTGAGTGCTGTGCCAGGCCTCGTTCTAGGTGCTAGCATGGTGGTGGCGGCGGGGGCAGTAAGCAGAGAAGCAGAGAAGACCGAGGACTGTCTGGCCCTATGGCTCCCTGAAGCCCTCCCTCCTGCCCCAAGGAACACAGATGATCAGACTCTTCCCAGGAGTTTTAATTTCAACCCACATCTGCTTCTAGGTGTGGTTGGAGCTCAATGCAAGTTCCAAGGCCTATTTCCTGGAGGGTCTAAGCAACCTTGGCTCCAAGACTCTCAAGAGCTGTGCTGAAGTGACCCAAACCTAAGCAGCCTTGGCCTTGACCCAGGAACCCCCTGCTCCTTTCACGAGGGTTGGGCTTGCATCAAGTCTGACCCTTTCCTGACTTTTGAGGTCCCCTCCCAGTTTCTCTTTCTGGCATTGCCTTCCTAAACCATTCTACTTAGTCCTGCCTAGGGTCTCCTTGTTGAACCCAGGCAAATGAAGACAGTTGGCAGCAAAGTCAAGCATAGGAAAGAGAAGGAGTTATGGCTCCATGGCTCCCAGTAGCTGGCCCTTCGAGTAAAGCTCTTAGCATGGATGGTGGGTGCTTGGCAGAGGTAAGAGCCTCTTGTCACAGGAGCAGAGGCTGCGAGGGGAAGGTTAGTGACCAGGAAGAGGAGGCATCAGGGCCAGATCTGCAAGGCTTTTAGACCATGGCAAGGAGCCCAGAGCCCTTTGGGAGGAAGCAGCAACCACTGCGGTATCGGGCAAGAGTGCACTGTCACTCACGGTCACTGCTGGCTGAGAACAAGCTATGCAGGGAGAGGGCACAGGCAGGAGCATGGGGTTTCTCCCGCAGGAACTGTAAGGAGGCTGGGGGAGGTTCGGAACAGGCCATCAATCCCAGACACGGTGTGTGTGTGTGTGTGGGTGTGTGTGTGTGTGTGTGTGGAGTCCACCATGTTCCATGATGGTTGCTGTAGAATGTTCAGGAAGTCTCAAGACCAAATGGGTCAGCAGCGACCTGCTTACTGTTTCGGGGACCCTTTGGGCAACTATGGGCCTTGGAGGCGGCTGGGACTTTTCTGGGAAATCTTATCTCTCACACATCATGTTAGTTCTTTTTCCCATTGCCGCAGCAGGGACTTGACAAAAGCAACTTAAAGAGGAGGGGCTTATCTGGGTTGGCAACCTGAGGGTACAGTCCCTCGTGGCAGTGAGGGCACAAGCCAAGCGTGAGGCAGCTGGTCACACACAGCCAACAGATCGGGAACTGCCACCATCCTGGGTGGGCCCTCCTGCTTCAGTTAACCCAACGAGATCATTCCTCACAGACACGCCCGGAGATCTGTCTCTTCTGTGATTTTAGATCCTGTCACATTGACAATCAAGATGAACTGAGCCGAGACCCCATTCTTCCAAGACTAGAGGGTATCCATCAGAACCCCGTTGACTCCTCATTCCCTACAGCAGAGCCTGAGGTCTGAGGGCTGAAGTCCTTCAGACAGTCATGTTGATCAAGGAAGCATAAATAATTCATCCCACCCACCCCCGGGTGCCATCTCTCCCGGCCTTGCTTCAGTGTCTACTTGTAGGAATGGCTAATCGACGCCTTAACTCTCCGTCCTTGTTTGCAGGGCTCTGACTGTGTGGTGACACAGCCTTCCTGGTGACCCTGGATGGACACGATCACTGTCTGCTCTCACCTCCTGTCATTACTGTCTGAATAATTCAGTTAGCAATTAATCACGCCTGCCCTTAGGTTATCTCTCCCTTGCTGTCTGGAAATGACGTCTACATCACTTCTTACAGAGTTCTTCACGGTCAAGCCCTGCTTCTCCTCAGGCACGCAGACACGCGCAGCTCCCTCGTGGCAGGGCTTTTGTCCCACCCAGGATAGGGTGATAGAAGATGGTGCAGCCGTGCTCTGGTCGCGTCTCATGGTCAGCTGTTTGCTGTGAGACCGGTCATCAGCTTAGTCTGGAATCATCAGCAGTTACGGAAGAGTCAAATCAGACATGGATGTACCTTCTTTTGATTGTGTGTCTGTTTGTGTGTATGTGTGTAGTGTGTGTGTTTGTGTGTGTATATTTATCTGTGTATGTATGTGGGTATGTGTTTGTGTGTATATGTGCATGTGTGAGTGTATGCTTGTCAAAGTCAGAGGGCAATTTGGGGTGTCATTCCTCAGATACCTTCCACTTTTGGTTCAGAGCCCCTCACTGTCTTGGAACTTCCCCAGGCAGGCATGCTAGCTGGCCAGTGAGTGCTAGAGTCCTGCCTGCCTCCCCCTCCCATCTCAGCATCACTGAGAACCATGAGGCCCCCCACCACATTGAGCTTTTGGACTTGGCTCTGGGGTTTGAACTCAGGTCCTCACGTTCGTGAGAGGAGTATTTGACTGGCCGAGCCGTGTCTCCAGACCCTAGTGCGCGTGTTTTATGAAGCCTAGTCCATGCCCTGTCCAAAATGTCCCGCCCTTCTGCCTCAGTGGACAGTCTTTCTGCGGCCCTATTCTGAAAGCCCATGTGCAGGGACCGAGGAACTATTTCACTTTCGAGGGACGAAGATAACACTCTCCGAGGTGCTGCTCCTTCTCTTCCTGTCCCCTTCCAGTTACTGAGCTTGGAGCTCACACTTAATGCCCAAGCAGCTCATCTGCTCCCTCCTTTCCAGATGTTGAGAGAGACATCACAGACACGTGGTTTAAGGGAGAGAACGTACTGAGGGATGAAAAGGGGAGGCAAGGGTGTCCATCTCTTCAAAGGTCTGGACTGGGGTGAGGTGTCCCCGCAGCTGACAGTGTTGGTAGTGGAGTGTGCTTTGAGTCACTGGCTTTGTCTTTTTAAGTGGTGCCGCTGGTATGGCCGTCCTGAGGCTAGTAGTGGTAACTGAGTGTTGTCCCTCAGCTGTCCCAAACTCCCAGAGCCGTTTTGCTCCACTACATAGGAAATATTTCCTTTAAAATATAAACACGATATGCACTTGGAGAGGTGGGCACCAGAAGATAAGAACTGCCCCAGAAAGCCCTGTGTGGCTCGCTGCAGCTCCAGGCTCCACGCTGTGAGGGGATGCCTTTGGTCCTGGTGAATGCAGGTAAGGGTGCAGTCTCGTTGTTTTCTAAAAGAATCTGGGTTTTTAGTCCAACCGCGGGGGGGAAAGGTCTAGAAAGTGGGGGCGGGGGGTGACTGAAGAGACAGAAAGAGGAAGAGTGGCTGGAATTTATTCAGCTTCCGTTTGTTGGTACCTAAGGCCGTGTGAGCTGTATCCCAGCCAACAGTGAGACAGAGGTCAGTGCTGGGGTTAAGGGCAGGGTGGCATACCTCTCTGGTATGCTTCAGGACATGATTGAACTTTAGCGGTTCTTGGTGGGCTCTATCTTCTTCTCCTCAACAGCTAAGTTTGACTACGAATCCCTGATTGGTCTTGTTTTCTCACCCTATTATATTTACCCAACTGGAGCCCAACTATCACCCTATAACCTTGGGCTTTAGGCCACTGATCTCAGACAATTGCTGCGGGAGCCAAAGGAGGGAGAAGAGAAGGATGGCCTCTGGGTTCCTCTGCTGAGTCTTCCCTTCAGGCAAAGAAGCCTTAGGACTCCAGGGTCTGACTCTGCAGCTGCCTGACCCTCCAGAGAGGGAACAGTGCCCTCAGCGCTCACTGGAGGTGGGCTCTCCTCAGGCTCCCTGTGCTGAAGCCTCTGCACCAGACAAGGAAGCTCACTAGAGTCCCCTCTGCAGTTCGCCATGCCAGAAGGCCCTGGCAGGGATCCTGCTGAAGCCAGGCTCCTGGACCTCACTGATAGTGGCAACCAGTGTAGCGAGGAGACTCGTTCCTACCTCAGCCTTCAAGAGGCCACACTTGTGCTCCAGATGGGAATTTATGCCTCAGTTTCTTGCAGCCTTCCAGCTTTCCATGAGTGACCTGCAGCTTGCTCCGCAGGGGACCACTCTTGGTTGGTGCTGAAGCCCTGTGAGAACTTGGAGCTGAAATGCTTCCTAGTTATAAACACTGTCTGCTAGCTCCCCACTGCTACCAAGAATTCAAGCCTTGGGTGGCAGTCTGTTGTAAGGGTTTGTTGTTGATGTTATTTTTTTTTATTCTGTTTAAGGTTGTTAGTCCCAAACTTGTAACAAAGTACTGTTGCCCACCTGTCATCTCCACTGCCTGCTCTGTCCATTATTCTCAGAGGAAAGGAGACAAGGACCTTGCTGCAGACAGACAGTCCCCACTAACCGCCTTCCCAACTAACAGGCTCAGGGCTGGGACAGCGCTGGGCAGGGCCAGAGCTCTGGATCAATATTTTCTGTGAAGGTCAGGATTTTCTCCACTGTGTCAAGATTTTGTTTCATTTTCTGTCTCTACAACTGCACACACACATCCACACACACACATCCACACACAGTGAACTCCTAAAGAAAGGGGACAGGGACAGAAGAGAGGTAAAAAGGGTGAGACCTTCCTAGTAGCCCACAAAGACCTGCCCTGAGTTCCTTGGACGCAGATGACAGAGAGGAGCTTCGGTCTCCCGACTGGGCTGGAGTGTGCACAGCAGAGAGGATCTCCTCGTTTCTCTACAGACAGAGATACCTAGATGAATTAATCAGGGTTCGATCAGCAAAGACAGAAGGAGAACGACTGCTGAGCAAGACCAGGCCTGAGAGGAAGGCTGAGAGGAAGGCTGAGCTCACAGCCCTCAGCCGGCAGTGGCTTCCTGCAGCAGCGGGTTTTGTGGAGAGGGTGTGCACTTCGGGGTGGGAAAACGTAGACGTGAGGCTTGCTCTCTTCTTGGTTAGCTAGTTGTAAGATTCCTTTTTCACAGCAGTCTCCCTGTGGACTCCAGCAGAGACTTGAACTCAATATCCTTTTGCCTCATTCTCCTGAGTTCTAGGACTGTAGGCAGGAGCTACTGTGCCCTGTCACAAGCTACCAGGGTTAGTCGGTTTTAGAATTGATTGGTTGATTGATCCTGTGTGTGTCCCTCATTGGTCTGGACATCACCGAGGTCCAGTGATCCAGGGATCTGCCTGCCTTTGCTCTCCTGGTGCTGGGATCACAGGCATTTATGATCACATCTGGCTTCTTAAAAGGTAAATTCTGGGGCAATGAGAGTTAGCTCTTCACTACTGAACTGTCACTCCGCCTCAGAGTTAGGAGACCTCCGTGTATTCCTCACGCTCTCTGGCCTCAGCTTAGAGCGGCGTCCAGCACAGGGACTGGCTAGGTTAATGAAGATGCTGGCAGGCACGGTTGCCTTCTGCTGCCCCAGCAAACAGTGGCGCGTCGTAGAAGGCACAGTCCTCAGGTGCCCTATCCTTGGCTCTCTCTACTCTGCTGACCCCTTCCTCAGGTGTGGGTGGACACACGGACCTCACATCCAGGGGATGGTATATGACAGGTGAACAAACGTAGTCAGGGTTGTCCTTCTCATTAGACAGGGTGACTTTGAGTCTTTAAAGAAGGTCTTAGCTTTCGGAAGCTCAGAGGCTCCAAGCAAGGACAATGCCTTTATGTTGTGAGTGTCGGTAAAAAGGTGTCCACGGGTTCTGTGCCCTCAAGGAAAGGACTCTGCTGCCCACCTGAGGGGGCTTGAAGGTAGACTGCATCTGGCACCTTTGTGCAACTGTAACAGAAGCAGCTTATTGGAGGAAAGATTTAGATCTATTTTGGCTTACAGTACCAGAAAGAGTCAGCCTGTCATAGTGAGGAAACATGATGGAGATGGAGGTGAGAGTATGGGGTGGAGCCTGCTCCCATCACAGCTGTCCCAGGAGCAGGAAATGGTCTCACCCCAGTGACCTGCTTCTTCCAGGTAGCCTACCCTCCTAACATTTCTACTCTCTCTCAAAGTAATATTGTCATCTGAGGACCAACATACAAATCATGATCCTTGGACAGACTACGTATTCAACCCACAACAAGGGTCCTTTCCCAACTGAGCTTTGGGTGAGAACAAATGTGGCATCTGGCTGGCATAGTGATCTCAACTTTGCAGACACTAAGCAGAAAGCCAAGCCACTCTGGCAAGTACTGACCCACAGGAAGCAGGTGGTGGCATGTTGGCCTTGTTTCTACCAATTTGGGCAGGAATAATTAGTTACTGGGCAACAGAAACTCACTTGGGTGGGGAGATCATTAAATTCTACATAACTTATACACACTTGAAGCTCAACACATCTTTATGTGCTTGGGGTTATTGTCTCTGAGCGCCAATGTGGAACAGACTCAAATCACATGAGGTCACTCATATAATGTACAGATGACCTGGAAGTTTGTGCCCTCGTGTCAGAATCCTAATCCCAGAGTCATATGTTAATGGTATTTAGAGGTTGGGGTCTCTGGAGGCTATTTAGTTGTAAAGACTCAGCCATCTGTTGTGCAGCAATTTCCTCCAAGGATTCTTAGGACTCCACAAGTAAACAATGCAGAAGTCTCAGGAAGTCCCTGAAACTGACAAGCTATACAAGACTCCTCCCTCCTCAAGCTCATATAAGCAGTGACGACGATAAAGAGATTGGACCATCCATCTTTCAAGGACGAAATTCTCCAATCTGTTGAGCTTCTCACAAGATGCACAGTGAGCTTCGGGGCTTCAGGTTTTTTGAGCTGTTACTCACACTGGGGTGGATTTTCAGGGATGCAGCCATCTTTGAGTCATCTGCGCTTCTGTAAATAACGCTTCAGCCATATGCCTATAATTAACTGCAACAAACTCATTCCTTCAGGACACTATGGTAGTATCTTTACTTGTGTCGGTTGTCAGTTCTTTGTCTGGTGTGCACAGGTGTTGGGTTGCGTCACCTCAGGAATAGTGCTACAAGGCACCATCACAGGTGGATCTCATAAACATTCTGGTCTCGGTGTCCTGCTTTCTCTTTCTCATCAACTGACATCCTCCCCGTGCTATGAAGCACTTGGCTCTCCAAAAAGCTGACAGGATTCCAGAGCCATGCTTCTATATGCTCTAGCCCCCAGCCCTGTGAGCCCACAAGCCTTCCTGTTCTATAATGAACCAGTCTCAGATATTTTATTACAGTATCAGGAAACAAGACAACATAGATTGCTTTAGGAACCTTCCTCTCTTCCCCTGGCTGGCCAGCTGTAGGCAATGTACTCCCCCAGAAGCTAGCTGGAGAAAGCAGAATGCGAACTTCATTTTCCACTGCCTACCTTGACCAGCGGCATGGTTGGTTTGGGCGGCTGGCTTCTTTCTTCATGCTGCCTGCTCCTGGAGGCCCAAGTGCCACCGTGAGCCACGCACACTGTCCTCCCTCGCCCGGGGCTGAATTGCATAGGACTGATGGGCTAGAAACACTGTTGAAGTAGGAGCGGCCAGGTGCTGGGTTTTCCCATCAGCTTCTGTTCTGCTGAGCTCCAGTTGCAGCGTGTAATTGGGGTCAGATGGGGTCCTGCTCATCGTGGGTGCTTGCCTTCTCAACTCCCCCACCTGGGATAGAGAGGAGGGAATTTTCACTTCTGATGATCTTATTGGCTCCAGCCTGGTGGACTCTTCTAATGGGCTCAGCCCACAGTGCTAGGACTGGACTGCAAACCGGAGGGTGCTTGGATCTGAGGGTCTGGGGTGCAGGCTGCGATTTGTTTGCTTGCTCGCTTGTTTACATGCTCACAGTCAGGTGGATTTGGAATGGTCATAGCATATGTGTCCTTGACTTGAGTGTGTCTAAACAAAAGGGCAGTCCTTCCAGCCACCACTGAGCCCTGACAGGGTCTGATTTGGAGGCACCTGCAGAGGGGTGATCTCTTTGGAGAGAAAAGCAAAATGAAGCCAAACCAGGGAAGCAGAAGGCGAAGGCGGATGGGCTTGGCCAGTGGAGAGCAGAAAAGGAACCCAGGATAGAGGAGCTGTCTGCCCAGCACGGTGTGTACCAGAGCTCAGAGCCGTGTGCTGATTGGAGAGTGTTCATCCTTTCTTGGAGTTTCTGCGTGGACTGCTCTCCTGATTTGTCCATCTTGATAAAACCTGGAGTCATCTGGGAAGAGAGGACCTCTGCGGAAAGAGCTTTTTCATTAGCTACTCAGTGGGCATAGTTTGGGTAGCTAATCCATGCAGAAGGGCCCTGCCTACTCAGGGAGGCACCAACCCTAGGCAGGGGGTCCCAGGCTGTGTGACAAAGCTAGCTGGCACGAGGCAGTGAGTGAGCTGGCAAGCAGCATTCCTCCACAGGTCCTGCCTCAGCTTCCTGTGCGAAGCCCTGTCCTCAGCAATGAAGTGTGACAAATAAACTGTTTCCTTCCAGAGTCGTTTTTATCTCAGCAACAGAAAGCAAAGGAAGACATCTGTAAACTAGGAATTCTTCCTCTCTGAGGTCCAGCCCGACAGACTCAAAGGTCGCTCATCAGAGACATGCTTGGTGCATGAGCTTAGTGGACGAGACCACCTGGGATTGCATTGCTCAGCATGGGCACAGGGATTTCTGAGGAGAACACGCAGAGGCTGATCTGTGAGGTGGCAATACCATTACCAAAATCTTTTTTAGGTGCTTCTCCCACCGTGGTCCCATCTGGTCACAAGGAAATGTTGTTTCTGAGCTTAGACTGTAAATTTCCTTTAAGATCCTCCATCCCACCCCAGTGGGTATTATTTTGAATTCAAATTCATTTTTTTTCTTAACTTTTTTTCTAATTCTGTCAATTGTTCATTTTAAAAGTTTAAAAAATAGTACAATCTTGCCAGTAAGTCTCCTTGTTTGGAAACTGGAGTTGTTTGCGACAATCATGGAAACAAAGGTAGCCTTATTCTGAATCATAGCTTCAGGAAATAGGTGTCATTGAAGATAACATAAGATTTATAAACAGAATAGCCATTCCCAGCCCCTGGTGGGTCCAGAGTGGCAGCCCTGTCACTCAGCTTCCCTGATGTGTCCCCCAGCTAACACTTCAGTGGACATCGGGAACAGGGAACCGGGTTTGCAATCCCCGAGAAAGAAGTATTGCACTCAGTGTGTAGAAACCAGAGCTCCTGGAGAATTTAACCCAGGCTCCAGCCACTCGGACAGGCCTCGCATCTGTCTGCAGCTGATGGAGGTGCAATACCAACTTCTCCAGGGTGCTGGTAGCCCCAGCTGCCCCTCACATCCAGGCAGTGGAACAGTCTTCTCTGTCCTGGCTTCCTGTCTGTATGTGGGCTCCTGTGGGAACCAGAGTTTCTCTGGGAGGCAGCTTTGGGCCATCGCAGGACAAACCTGTCTCTGCCTGGGCGCTTCTGCATCTGCTATGTGGTGGGGATAAAGACAGAAACACAAAGCCACGTCTCACAAAAGGACAGAATGCTTCCTGTGGCCAGTGGGAGCTTGATAGAATTCCAATCTCCAACACCACAAGATTGATTAACCCATTAACAGCAAGCAGGGCAGAGGCACAAGTCTGATGGCTTTGATACAATCTGAAGAGGCCTAGAATGCTGGGTGGGGGAGCCTGCCTGCTGTCTTGAGGTCTCTTGGCAACCTCCACTCCATCCCCATGCCCACTGTGCTCTGAATGCAGATCTGACTTGCTTTGACTGACAAGGCCTGAATCATAGGTCTGTCTACATTTGTATTTGGGGGAGAGCTTTTCCACTGAAACAGATGTTGGTAGCAGACAAACTCTCACCACAGGGAAGCAGAGAAATGTATTTCTCCCTTGGAAAATTAAGAGGAAGAGGTGCTGGGCAAGCAAAAATAAAAGATGTCTACCATGAACCTGAACCTGATTTACTGAGCTGTCTCAAGTCCTCAGAAATGTTTCCTCCCCATCTCTTTCATTAACCATGCTATTAACCCTCCTTTCCCGTTATTTAACGATGTTCAGCAGCCTTAATTGCTTTCTAGTCACTGCTGCTTATTAAAATTGTTCCGATTTTGTTTAAGACTTTTTTAATTATGCGAATCTTTTGAAATTTTTGACTATCTGTGGGCCAGACCCTCACCAGAGAAACTTGGATGTTCATGTGTGTGGCTGTGAGATACAGGGAGCAAGGGGGTCACCTCTGCCCTTACTCCCCTTTTTGGGTTCTAAAACCTCCTTAGTTATAGACCCCAGAGACAGGAAGCAGGGAAGGGTATCCACACAAGTGCAGCAGTAAGCTTCCTCTGGTGATGATGGTCTCACCAGTTTGTGTCTGGTGATGGCCTCTGCTGACGAGCGGTCCCTGGACAGAGCCTAGGGTGCTTTTCTAGGGGTATCGCATCAGCCTCATCTCTGAGCATGGATCAAAGGGAATGGCAGATCTCCCTGCCTCTCTAACCACTATGGTTCTTTGAGTGGAACCCTGGGTGCAGCTGTTGGGGCCAGGACAAAATAGAGATGGCTGGACCTCGTTCCCAGCCCCTTTGCACCCAGTTTCTATCTTGCCCCATGTCTGCTGCTGTGGTAAAAAAAATACCCTGACCAAAACCAACTTGGTGTGATGGTGGGGTGTTTCTTTGGCTTCTAGGTCACAATCCATCAGAGAGAGGAAGGCACGGCGGGAACCCAGGCAGTCGTCATTCACACCACCCGAGTCAGCCGCAGAGAGGGGACGTGCACGCCCTTGTTTGATGGCTAGTTTGCTTGTGTTTAGCTTTTCCTGTTTTTATATAGTTGAAGGTCCCTTGCCTGGGGATTGGTGCCTCTCACAGCGGGCTTAAATGATTACACTCAGAGATGCTTGGAACTTATGACTTCGGAACCTGAAAGAGCAAAAGGGACTTCAAAACTTTAAGTTGAGGTGGGACTATAGCCGCAAAGGATCCCACGGGCCTGTGTTCCCTGGATCCCTGTAAAGGGGAGTGGAGGGAGATGCGATGACAGTGTGTACAGAGAGATGCTAGAATGGAAATGGGCAGAGGAGCCGACCAGAGGGAGAGGCCCAAGCCGAGGAATGCAGTCAGCTCCCAGCAGCTGGGAAAGGCGCCAAACTGGAGCCTCCGGAAGAGAGCGTGCATTCTGAAGCTAACACTGTGGACGTCTTGACTGGAATCTCCGACTTCTGGGAACGCAGGGTGACTAGTCTGTGCTTTCAAGCCACCAAGTCTGTGGGGGTTTGTTCCAAAAGTCTCAGGAATTGAACACACTCTTTGTGTTTGTATGGGGTACTTGTGTGTGTAGTGTGTGTTTATATGTGTTTGTGTGTATTTATGCATGTATATGTTTGTGAATGTGTGTGTGGGGGCCACGGGTTGACCTAGGAGGTCTTCCTGAGTTGCACTCCACTGAACTGGAGTTCACAGTTTGGCCAGACTGGCTGGTTAGAACGTCAGGGGCCCTCCTCTCTCTGCCACCAAACCTGGGACTACAGGTGTGCCACTATGACTCACTTGTTACACGTCCTGTGGTTAGGAGCATAAATTCTTGTGCCCGTGAGGCAAGCAGGGTCAGCAGGGAAACACTTGGATGTGTGGTGTGAGAGCGTGGCCGTGCTGCGGCAGGTGTGCCGACGTCAGAGTCCCATCTCCCAGTACACCTGAGAAAGGGCTGTTGTGCCAGTGCTGGACCTGGTGGCTCTGCACGCTTCTGGCCTTCTTGTGTCGACGGCTTCCACCCCGCTGTGGCAGCACTGATTACAAATGGGAGCCGCCGTGGCTGTATTTATATACTCCCAGGGTTTGAACTCGGACCCTGTTTGCACACTCTTTAACTATTGGGCTGCCTTCTCGGCCCCCAAAACCCACTCTTTGATGTAACTGAAGATTCCTCGCGCAGCGTCATGTAAGAACCTTACAGAACGTGCTGGCACTTTCTGCACTGAGGACCCAGCTTTGCTTATTATCTGCAAAACGTAACCAGACAAACATTGCTTCAATTCAGTTCCTTGTCTTTTAGATTTTATTGAGAATTTTACACTTGCATATAATACACTGTGATTAACCCCCTCCCGCACAACCCTCCAACACTGTCCCAATTTCTCTTACTGCTTCTTTCTTCCCTCAACTTCATGGGCTCTCCCCCTCCCTCTCTCTCTGTCTGTCTCTATCTGCCTGTCTGTCTCTCCTTCTCTCTCTGTCTGTCTCTGTCTATCTGTCTGTCTGTCTGTCTGTCTCTCCCTCTCTCTCTGTCTCTATCCCACTAAATCCCAACCGAGTCCTCTTAGCGCTGCCTGTGCAGGCATGGATTCAGGATCATCATGAGTGTGGGCGCCTCTCAGGGGCTTCATCCCTGAGGAAAACTGGCCCCCACTTCATGGCAGCGGATAGCGCCTCAGCAAGGGATATGGTGTCATGAGCCCTCCCTGCTACATGTAGGGTTTACGATAGAGTCTTGCCATGTAGCCTAGGCTGGTGCAGAACTTGTGATCTTCCTCTTGATCTTCCTTCTAGTGTTCCTGCAGACATCACTAAGCCAGGCTCCTGCTTGCTTTTGAGTATACCTCCATGCCAAGGACCAGTGTCACAGCATGCATCCAGACTCTGATATGCTGAGGAAAAGGTAGCCCCCCCCCCAAGTTAGTCAAAGTACTCAGTACAATCGGCCAGGATATAAGTTAGCAAATGGAACTTAGGAAAGTGCTTTCTTTGACTGGGCGGAAGTGGAAGGTAAGTTGGCCTTAACTGGGGCCCAGACTCTCAGTTTGCCCAGAGCTAGGACTTAGTCTCTGCTGCTCTTCTCTCCTCAGCTACCGCATAGCTGCCCGTTCTGTTTTGTGAGGTGCCAGGAGAGTAAGAGGTAGGGACAGATGACATTTGGCCAAGGGCTTATGGGCTGCTGAGAAAGGATTCCTGGAAGTCCCCTCTGAAAGCCTTGGATGCCTCATTGATTTACTTAGAGGAGGAAGGAGAGGATGAGGAGGAAGGAGGGGATGGGGAGGAAGGAGGGGATGAGGAGGAAGGAGGGGATGAGGAGGAAGGAGGGGATGGGGAGAAGGAGGGGATGGGGAGGAAGGAGGGGATGAGGAGGAGGAGGGGATGCCAGTGGGGCACACGGACATCACTTTGAATCATTGTGCCTCCTGGCAGGCTGATTTTCAGTCAGAAAGGGGGAAAGCGTGAGGCTTAAACCAAAGCAACCCAGCTGGAATCGGATGTCTCTGACACTATGGCAACGCTGGCTCCCAGTCGCCTTTCCCCAGAGAGAATGTGTTCAAGGTCAAGTTAACAGCACACGACGCCATGTGTTGCACAGATCGACAATGGAACATTGTCAATTGCCTCAGAACAGAAGGTGGAGAGTGACTGAAGAAGACGCTAGATTTCTGGCTTCCACATGCATGTGTGTATATATATATATATATATATATATATACACACATGCATGTGTATATATATATATATATATATATATATACACACACACACACACACACACAGACAAGAGAGAGAGAGAGAGAGAGAAACAG
Source organism: Psammomys obesus (assembly GCF_907164565.1). Classification (NCBI taxonomy): domain Eukaryota; kingdom Metazoa; phylum Chordata; class Mammalia; order Rodentia; family Muridae; genus Psammomys; species Psammomys obesus. The sequence continues at coordinate 2,956,487 of NW_026592710.1, read as the reverse complement.
ACAGACACAGAGAGAGGGAGAGACAGAGCGAAGGAAGGGGAAGGGAGAAAGCATCTTGGTACCATGGCTTCCCCACCAGCAGCAGCCCTCACGATGGAAGTGCCCGGCCCCGGGGGTGTGGACGCACCGCTGGTCTGTGGGGAATCACTGGCTTTCACACGCTGGCTTCTTAGCTGTTTTCCTATCCTGACTTTTGGGGATATGGACTGTGTTCTGCTCGTCTTTCATTCCCAGCATTCAGCTCAGTGTCTGGCTTCTGCCAAAGAAAGGTTCTGGAATTCAGTGATGAACTCGTGGGCTGAGGCTCACTCTGTGCCCACATTGTGCACTCTAAGGACTTCTATAAATGCAGGGCAGTGGGAGAGATGAAAGATAAGGCCCAGACCTCCTAAGCCTAATATTAATTTAAGCTGCAGGAGATAAGACAGAGCTTTTATCTGAGAGACCACAGAGGTTATCTTGTCCAAAATATTCTGTTCTCTTGTGTTCTACTAGGGAAGAAAGAGAGAGAGAATAATCTCTCTCCACAGACCTTAGAGTAATTAATAGGGTCAGAGATAGGGCCAAGGGGTTCTGGGGTGCTTCGGGTGAATGATCTCATTACAGAGTATGACAGAGCTCCATGTGAGCTCACCAATGTTCCTCCGAGGGACTTAGCGACCTGCAGAGATCAAGAATGTGCCCTGGGGGTGAGGGGTGAGAGATGGATCGGTGGCTAAGAGCAAGGACTGTGCTCTTTGAGAGCCTGGGTCTACGCGGTGGCTTAGAAGCATCCATCCCTCCAGTTCCAGAAAGCCCGGTGCTGTCTGACTTGCATGGGTACTGCATGCATGTGGTCCACACATGTATGTCCAGGCAAACACTCACTCATCTGGGAGGAGGTGGCTTTTGGCTGAGCCTTCGGTGTGGTATCCTTTGGCATGGGATGAGCTGAGGGAGTTGCTGACCGAGTTGGGAGATCCTAGGCAGTGAAAAAGGCTGCCCTAGAGCGATGCCTGGGGCCATTACAGTGGGCACAGGGGAGCTATAGATTCACAAACTCATGTAATATTCATGGACTGGACACGTGGAGATAGCACCAGCACAGGGTGGTGAATGTAAAGAGTGAAGCACAATCGTTTCCCAGTGAGCACGTCATCAGTGAGCAGACATGGCCTCCTCTGTACAATGAGTAGACAAGGTCTCTCACAAGGAAGTAGATACTGCGTTCTCTCGATGTGCAGATGTGATTTTCCCAACGGTGGAAATAATCTTTACGCAATAGATATAGTATCTCCCAGGAAGAGGACACGCTGTCCCGCCAATGAGAGGACACGGTTATCACCATCTCGTAGACACAATTTCCCCTGTAAGTGGGTGTGATCTCTCCATGAGTGGGTGTGATCTACCTGTGAGTGGATGTGAGCTCTCCATGAGGGGATGTGAAAGAACAGGTGAGGGAAAAGAAAGGAAGGAAGAAAAGAGGAAGGACCTGTGTCAGAGGCGGAGGGAGGAGCTGGGGCTCCTGTGAGGGTCTACTGGGAACAGCCTGTCTTGCCCTTTTTCATCTCTCCCAGTCTCTATCTCTCACTTCATCTCCTCCCCACTTCCACTCTCCTCCCTTTCCCCCAGCAGATTTCTGATTCTTTGTCAAGGTCCTGAAGGAGAACGATGACAGAGTCATTCTCTCATAGCAGGTTTTGTCTGGAACAAGAAGAGAAGACACAGGAAGTGGAGGCCGCTGGAGGGGGGAGAAGGGGGAGCCTGGCACCAAGCAGCAGACAGTGAAGCTGGAAGCAAGGAGACAGAGCAGATGCATGCGCTCTCCAGAGAGCGGGAAGCCATGCCAGGGAGTGGCTGAGGGACGAAGGCTGGCCAGCTTCTCTGTGGTTATCTCTGCGCCCACACTGCGGTCCAGGGAACCGGGTGCTTGCTCACTGTGAAAGCTCGGGCTGGAGCCCTGATTTTACTTCCAGAGAGGCGTCACTCACAAGTCATGTGGACTGTTGCTGAGTCGGTGGCCTGCGAGCTGAGGAAATGTTCTGTGCTCATCCAGCGGCGTGATCCCAGCATTAATGAGGGCACAGATGCCATCGTGCTGTTTCTCCCCCAGCCTGGGAGATCTGCAGTGCAAGGGCTGTGCCCGGCTGGGCTCTGACCAGCTCTTTCTAGCTAACAGCCCAACAGTGCAAATCACACACCAGCTTCGTTAGGGCCTCTCCGGCTGTCCCGGAGTAAGCTCTGACCCCCCACACAATTAGTGGGGGAAGAATGATTCTCTCTTTTCCCAACTTTTTCCCTAGAGGACTATCAAGGAGAAAATAATCCTAGAAGGTAGGGCTTCCTGAGCTGCCACGGGGAAGCCTTATAAAGATCAATCCATAACGCCAGAGTCACAATCTACGAAGAAATTACAGGCCCAGGGGACAGGAGGGTGGATGTTACAGAAAAAGATAACACTGGCTCATGAGGACACAAGTCACTATCAACATTCCTGTACCTGCCGAAGCAGCTTCATGGAGAGTCCCTGCATCCCACATTTATCTCCCTTTCAGGGGCCTAGACTGTGCCACTGTAGTGAGACTGGTTTCTCATGCCTGCAAAGGATAGTCACTGGCCACACTGGCCAGTTGGAGAGGAATTCTCTTCATAGAACTGCTTGCACAAGAGCCAGAGTACTCCTTTTTGAACTGAAGAGAAGGGACCAGAAAAGCCTCACAGCTACTTTGGCCAAACCCTCTCCAGCCTGCCAGAGCCAACAGCAGCTTCCTCTCTGAGTGGGAGATAAGGTCACCCGAGTAGGGCACTGGGTCCATCTCTTGGAACACTGGGCGCTGAACATGGATGAAAGCTTCAACTGCAGGGAGAAAATAAGCTTTGAAGTGAGTTGATTTTCTTTAAATGGACTGAGTTCTCAGTAACCAGGAAGCATGTGTCAGAAAATACCCATACTCCTGTGTCAGGAAGTTCCCAAACTCTTAGATTTAGGAGAAGTGCCTGTTTCAGGACTTGCCCACTCTCTCCTCTGTCAGGAAGTGCCCACTCTCTGCTCTATCAGGAAGTGCCCACTCTCAGCTCTGTCAGGAAGTGCCCACGTTTTTATGGCATTTCTTCCTGTTGTTCTGTGAGACACCCTCACCTCAACCCATACTTAGGTTTACACATTCAGGCAAACACTCAGACTCCAGGGTAACCTCCCTCCTTCATTTACCTCACATCAAGTCTTCACTGCTCTTGAAAACACTCTTCTACCGATAGTAAAAATTTCTACAGTGATTCTTCTGGTTCCAAATCCATTCATGTGCTCACTCACTCACACGCTCCTCATTTGTTCTCTCATATAGCAAGTGAACAGTGTGCGTGGTCCATCTGTCAGAGCCTTACTCACAGGAGCTGTTGGGAATTCCCAGAGTGCCTCCACAGGATTCTCAGCAAGCCTTTGCTGAGCGACTGAATGTGTGTTTACCTCCATGTTACATTCTGATAAGCATTTATTGTTGTTGAGACAGAACTACAATCCTGGAACTCATAATCCTTCCGGACTCAGCCTCTGGGGTGTGTGTGTGTGGGGGGAGGTGTTACAGGAGTTGGCTACAGATTCCTAAAACCTTTTAAGGGAAGTATACACATGTTACTTTTCTGTCCTCTGTATACCAGACAGCTGATACAATGTAACAAACTGGACCAAAGAACTTGGGAGTCAATTAAGCCCGTAGAAATCCATCAGCTAAATAGCCATCATTATTTCCTACAATTAAATTAATCAGAGGGGTGGCATGAGCGAGCAGTGGTTAGCACATAGCTCTCTGCTGCTCTTCCAGTCACAGTCCTGTGAAAGGTCAACTATTCTGATAGTCCCACTTCTCTCCATTCATTATCAAACATGATTAGGAGCAAAGGCTCTGATACAGATGAATATTTAGCATTCTGGTCTGGCCTGTTCTCGTCGAGGTTATGAATGTGAAGCATTTGAATATTTTGCCGAGGCTGAATGGGACTTCAGCTGTGCATTTCCATCCTGCAGCTGATGTCTTCAGAGGAGGCTCGTTACCGGCCCTGTGTCAAGGCGCCCATTTCACGGAGAAGTCCTTGTCACATTCTCTCCATCTTCTGTGCTGTAAGCATAAACTCCGAGGAATGGAAAAGGAATGCCAGGTGTGACTGAGCCAACTTCGTTCTTAGAATGAAAGCCAGCACAGGGCAGGACCTGGAGGCCACCCCCGTGGACACTGAGCCAACCTTGTGCCTCAGCGTCCGACACGAAGCAGAGGATGGCTAGGGCCCTGTGCTGCACCTTCGTCACACGTGGATCTGCTGTTGCCTTTTTCCCCTTCCTGGTGAAAGGACAACCCCACCTTCCGCCACCTGAGAGACTTCAAGTTTATCTTGGAAGAAGACTGCTGTTGCCCCAACTCTGTTCTTGCACAACATCCGAACACTCTGTAGTGTTTGGTGCACTTTGATTGGTAAAGAAATCAATACCACATCCTTTAGAAAGGCTGCTGGCAGATGCCCTCCTTGATGAGGCGCAGAGAAGCATGTCTGCTCTGGTAAGATGACAAGGGTCCCCGCTTCCCATTAACCAAAGGCAGCTGCTTGAGAGGACGGGGTGATCTGTAGATTAAAGGTGTTTGCTACAAAGGCTCCTCTGATCTGTGAAGAGGTATCAGGAAGCTTGACTGTACCAAGTGTCCCGAGACACCAACCTAGGCTGCTGTGCCCTGTCTCTGCATGTCGGGTTTTACCTCTGTAGAAGGTGCTGCAGCATAAGCACCCTGGGAAAGATCTCAAGTGGTTACCTCTATAGATGTCATCAGTACAGCCCTGGCTTCCTACAGCATGGGGCTTGGGTGTGTGTCTTTCCCTTAAATATTTGCACGCCATTCCAAAAGACACTTTGTTGCATTGGATCTGGGCTGTGTGGCCGTTCACACCAACTATCAGCACGAGAATACCTAAAAACACAGGAACAAACAAACAAAACCAAGACAAGGAGATACGCCCCTGTATGAGGGTAGAAAGCACATTGAGAGCTAGCATCCATCTCTCTGCTTCCTGTGTGATATGTGACCTCATGATCCTGGCAGCATGCATCCCCTGTCATGACACACTGAGCCTTCAAACAGTGACCCCAACAAAGGCTTCCTTACCTAAGTTGCCTTGCTCAGTGGCAACAAGGAAAAGAACACAGGGCAGATGGGGACCTCATTGAGGAGTCATGGGTATCCGGGAGACTGGAACTTGGGGTGTAGGCTGAGAGTCTACCAGAAGGGCAGCTCTGTACATCCACATGGAAGGTGATTCCTACCACCCAGGCCAGTCTGTCTTAGGGCCTATAACAGTGAGCGCCCAGCACTTACACGGGGCTGGACAAAGCTTCCCACCAGGAGGCTGACTGGAAAAGTTATTGTGAGTTTCTGGGCACATCACTCTTACGGGTGTCTCACAACTGTGGGAAATCGGCAGCAACAGCCTGCATGCTGCTGTGCCTGGTCTAACAAGCTTGAAAGAAACACTGGGAAGGTCTGAACTGTTTCTAACTAAACATCCATCTCCAAGCATGTAAAGGTTGGTATCTCTGAAATTAATAAGGGCAAGAAAATATGACATGCTGGGAGGGAAAACCATAATTAAAACTGACTCAGAGCTTATAGAGACGATAAAGTTACCAGACAAGAAAATTAAAATAATCATATACTATTCTAGGATCAAAACATCAAGACATAGAAGATGTGTTTTAAAAGACATAATTTCTAAGGTGGAGTGGAGCTACAATGTAATGTACCTTATAATTTAAAGAGTCCATTAGAATTTGCAAATGAAACAATTAGGGAATTTGAAAATTTAATACAGGATTTCTGCTTTAGTTTTATTTCTGTTGCTGTGATAAAATATTTGAATAAAAAGCAACTTCGGGGAGAAAGGCTTTATGCTAACTTACAATTCCAGGTTAGAGTACACTAAAGCAGGAAAGTCAAGGCAGGAACTTGAGGTAGTCAGTTACATCATGTCTGCATTCAAGAACGGAGAGACGTGAATGCATCCATACCTACCACTCAGCTCATATTCTTTACTCTCAGAATATGGAGCGCCCACGGTGGGATGAGGCTCCCCACATCAATTAATGCAATCAAGACAGTCTTTCACATACATGTCCAAAGGCCATGTGATCTAGACTACCCTCATCAAGATACTCTTCCAGGTTGACAATTAAAAGCAACCATCAGACATTCTAAATGAAATATTAGGAAGAAGATTAAACCTTAACAAAGACAATCTGTGAATTTTAAGTTTTTATTATAGATGTATAATAATAATGTATAATAAGATACCAAAGAGAAGGGAGAGAGTCAATCAGAGGTAACGGACAAGACGTGTTCTTATTTGGTCAGAATTCTAAACCCTCAGATGCTAAGGTTCAGATAAATAAGTGAAAAATGAAACACAGGGAATTCATGTTAACCAAAGAAATGAAATAAAGACATATTGTAAGCAAAATGTTCAGAACCCCCCCCCGAATAAAAAAAAAAAAAACTTCCAAGAACAAAAAGAGAAAGATGAAAGACTTAGGTGCAGAAAGAACAAGTTAAGGGTGAACTCAGATAAAATCAAGCAGGACAGGGGAAAGCAAAAAACTTATCACAAAAAAAATGTGTTAAAGGAATTGCTTTGGGAAGAAGAAAAGAAATACAGAGTAGAGAGCACTCAAAGATAACTCCACAAGCATCTTCTCTTAGTTACATCTCCTTACAGTAAAGTTGTCACAAATAAAACACAAGTAGCAAGTTGATGGACTCAAACTTAAGCATACCAGTAATCACCTTAAATGTAAATGGCCTAAGCACACAAGTTAAAAGGCAGAAATTTCATGGTTAAGAATGACCCATGTTGGAGGTTGGTCTGATGCTTATATTTTGATGCTAATTATTGGTCCTCAAGATCTGGTTATTGATGGATACAATTATCCTTGTCGTGTAAACCCGTCTAAGACATTATACCCGATGGGTTGATTAAAAGGCCTAAAGCCTGAGCAGGGCAGATTAGGGTAGTTGTGGCTAAGGTTCCTGGGTTTTGGATTGAGGAGAATCACGGGAGAATACAGAAGGACGGAAGAGAGGAGCAAGGAGGATGCCATGATGGGTTAGTGTAGAGAAGGGGCCATGTGGGCCAGGAGGAAGGACTCCAATGATTGTGAAAAGTCCCAGATGAAGAATACAAGCAAGTACTTGTAATATTATGGATGGAGGGCAGCCCGGATAAGAATGGTTAAGGTGGATGGCATTGGATGGGGGCTGGGAGGTGGATGGGAAGTTATTGAGACAGCATCGGTGGAGATATCTACCTACTCCAAGGAAAAAAAGGCAATGATAAAATTTAACAGGTGTCTGTGTGTTGTTAATTGTGATAGCAGTTAAACAATACCACCACAATAATTATAGGGCAAATAATAAATACTACATAGCCCAACACCCATTTCGTAGTCAACAACAGGACTGCTTAGCCTGACATGGCCACCAGGCTGGCGCTGCAGACCTGAGAGGCAGACCATATCTGAAATAACTCCTATCCCAGGGCTACAGGCTTGAAGCAGGCCTCAGACAACCCTGGCCTGGTGCCGCTCAGGCACACGTGGCAGACCATGCCTGAGACTGCCCCTACCCAGCAACACACAGCATGGGCAGGGCATAGTACTCCTGAGACCACTCCTGAGACAAACCTAGTCACCCAGAGATCCTGGGGACCACTAAGAGGAGGAAGTAAGTGGTTGTGAGATGAGAGAGAGGGAGGAGGATGTGTGCACAGGGATGAGAGGCAGAACTGGAGTCTCCAGGGTAGTGAGGAACAGCCGGTGATGCCACCTAAGGTTGTAGTGAGGTCCTGGCCTGTGCTGTTGCAGAGGACCATGCCTGGCTCCATGGCCCTGCAGCAGCGGGGTCTGCTACAACCAAAGGCAAGGCAGATGCCATGGCCTGGGCTGCTGCCTGGAGCCATCTTGATGTCTGAGAGCTAGAACTGACCCCACATGTTGTCTGGGCATGGTGTGAGAGCTGGCCCTGCCCCCTCACCAGCTGCAGCACTCAGGAGAGCACCCAAACACACACACTCACTGAGGAGCCACAACAGAAGAGGCTCTGGTTGTGGGAGCCATGGATGAGCTGAGGGTGAGACTGGGAGAGAGGCCCTGCCACTCATCTGCAGTGTGGTGGCACGAGTGAAGGAGAGATGACCCGCCCCCACACCGTTGCCACCTGAAGCAGGGGGAAGAGCTGGCCCAGGACCGTGATAGTGGGAAAGCTGTCCCTGCCCTTCACAGGCTGCAGCACTCAGGGGAGCGGGCACTGCACCTCACTGGGCAGCACAGTTGAGTTGACCTTGGTGGCAGGGGCAAGACTGAGCCGGTCCCAAAGGCATGAGTGTGGAAGAGCTGGCCCCACAATTTTTTTCTGCTGGGTGGTGGATGTGTGCAAGGAAGAGATACCCTCCTCCCCAGCCCCATGCCCCTTGCCACCTGTGGTGAGTGTGAGAGGGCGGGCAGGCTGACCTTGTCAGCTACCACCAAGGCCCTGATCCAGGGTTTGAGTTGGCCCACCCCAACATCAACCCCTTTGATGAAGTGCAGGAGCCCATAAGGGTGCCGGCCCTTACAGAGCCAAAGCTGCAGGATCTCCATGGTGCAGAGCAACTGAGAGGAGTCCAAGTGAGGATCCGGTATTGATAGTGTAGCTTTGAACTACACCACACCAACAGGCCAGAAGCAGGGGCTGCACCCCCACTGTCATGCCCCTGGGTCTGGCTCTCCATCCCCCACACCAGCAGGGCCAGCTCGCTTGTGCTGCCCAGGCAAGGTGCAAGGCCCCTCTCCTGGGTGTTGCAGCCAGAGAGGGACCAGACCAATGTCTCATTGCAATGAACATGGCAAGCAAATACGTGGACAAAAGAGGACACTGTGGGACACACTGTGACACACTACAACTTCCACAATGAGATTTTTTTTCTTTAGGGGAGCATTACAAGGGGGGAGAGTGGGTAAAAATGGATGGGGAGATGAATGGGATTGGGGTGCATGATTTGAAATCTACAAAAAAAATCAACAAAAAGTTAAATAAACAACAACAAAAATGGCTGCTTCTGTTTCCATAGGTTTAGGACATGGAGCAATAGCTTAGCAGCTAATATCGTGTGTTGCTCTTGCAGAAGACCCAAGCTCAGTTCCCAGAACTCATGATGGATGCCTCACAACTGCTTGTAACTCTTGTCCAGGATACCAGGTACTCTCTCTCTCTCTCTCTCTCTCTCTCTCTCTCTCTTTTTCTGTCTCTTTCTCTGTCTTTCCTTTTAAAGGCACCTGGACTCAGGTACACATACCATACAGACACATATACACATACTTAAAAATAAAATATATCTCTTGAAATTTGTGTCAAAATCCTACTCCTGTTCAAATATTACAGCATTAATAGTTAAGGGTCTTGAGAGATATTGCGATATTGAGGGTAGAGCCTTCATGAGCAGGACTGGGCACCTCGGGAGAGCCCTCTCCTGCATGAAGATCACGGAAGACATCCGTGACCTGCTACGTGGGAAGAGAGCTCTCACAAGAACCCTGCCACACTGCCTCTACCCCAACCTCAGTAAGAAATACAGTGCCACTTAAGAGGCAGGATTTTCTTGTTCATATGCCTTATAGTTTAAGGTCTTTTATTATGGCAACAACTGACTAAGACAGATTAGATAACAAAGATCAAGACCCAAGAACAGGCAGCCAAGAGGATCTACTTTAAATATAACAGCACAGAGAACTTAAATGTAGAAGTCTAGCAAAGCATAAACCATGCTAACAGTGACCAGCCACCAGGTAAGGAAACCGTACTCGAGCCTGAAGGGAATGGGCCAGTAGGGTGTGTGGCAGTATAGACTGGTGAATCGCAGTGCAAGGAGAAGCCAGGCCAGGAGCAAACGGATCAGGTGAGATTCTATTAGACACAAAGAGCTACAACAACAGAGATCTGTTGGCTCTCTGAGGATGGGGTTCCCAGGAGGAGTGAACGCAGGCTGTCTAGGCAGCCAGAGGCATCTGATGTGCTGTTTCTTGGTTATCATGCTCTTGTGATCCATCTATATAGGTCACAATACCTCAAGTGCACATCTCAAATCGGCATGCATTTTGTTAAATGTCAGCTATGTCAAAGTTAAGAGTTACACACAGTCATTCCAATAATATCTGATAATTCTGTAGCTTTTATTTTATTTTTCAAAGGGATAATAGGCACCCATCAGGGTCCTCCAAATATTCAGATATGGAAGCCTGTGTCTGGACTGTGACTCTTTTAGAAGTCAGTAAGGTTGGTTAAGTATTAGAGTGGGGTCCTGGTACCGTAAGATTTTGTTCCTTTTGGGACAGGAAGATCAGCCAGAGACGTGTTCACATACAGAAAAGGCCAGTGGGGTGCAATGAGAAGGCAAGCTTAGCCAGCTGGAGAGAGCAGCAGCATAAGGAACCAAGCTGCCTACAGCCTGACTCGGGGCTTCTCTTTCTAGAGCTCGGAGAAAAGACATGCTTGAAAACACCTGCTTATGGCACTCCTGGCGGCAGCTGAGCAGATTCCTTCAAGGGACTGTGGTGAGTGGCATTTGACTGATGCTCTAGGGAGACTCTGGAAGGTAGCCAAGACTGTGGCACTGGGCACCAGGGCAGTGCCTGGCCCATGCTCAGCAGATGCCACTCCAATCCTTCTGTGGAAGCTTGGTCAGCTCTCTGTAGGTTCTTCTTTGGTCTGTATCCAGGAAATTCTTTCTGCAGCAATCATTTAAGCAACTTATTTGTGAAAAAAAAAAAGGCTTTTTACTCTCATTCAGCTCAATAAATATGAAACTCTCACTTTGCCAGTGGGAAGATATGTGCAGTGGACACAGACGAATGTCTCAAGCCTTGGCCTGATAGGAGGCAGACAGGGCTGAAGTTCAAAGTCTGGATGCTGTTACAATATAGACACATGACTTCACTGAGGTGGCTGAATTCCAGCAGATTCCTCAATTTCCTACTTACTTAGAGTTTTGTTTACAAAAATATCAGCAAATAACTTATGCAAAGTCCTCTGAACTATTTTTAAGACAGGCAGATTTCCAAAATGATTGCAAAGAACTCAAGGTGCAGAATGGAGAAGCAGGTTCATCTGAGCCTGTAAGCCAAGAATAACAAATGTGGATGTCATTGAACTGGTTTTTAATTAATTATGCTGCGCAGCAATTTCCTGAATTGAAACATTTCATCCTGTAGGGAGGCTAGATAGGATTTAGAAGTCAGCGACTTAAAAGTCTCAGGAAGCCCCTGAAACATAGCAGATTCATAAGATACCCTTTAGGTTATACAAGCAGTGTTGTTGAAATGAGGAAGCTCTCAAACCTGTTGGGCTGCCTGCACGTTATGGAGAGAGATGTGGGCTTCCCACTTTTGTGAGCTGTTACCAATGCTGGAGTAGGCTTTCCATCACGCAGCTCCTTTTGGATCATTGCTGCTCCTCAGATCACCCCTCTTCTGCACTCCTTTAACTAACACCAGCAAACTCAGATTGTTTCACCTAGTTGCACTTAGAGTCACTCCTTTGGTTCTTTATCGGGGAGGAACAGACATTTATCCACCTTTCCCTGGGCCTAGTTATCACACTATAAAGTCTTTGCCTAAGAAAGAAGTTCATGGAGTATAGTGCATGTATCAAGCTTTGAAAATGGCACGATAACATGCAGATAAATGTCCCACATTCCAGGGCAGTTTAAAAATATAATTCATTTTAAATCAAAGCTTAGCAAGAGGGCTGTGGTTTATTGAGGCTCTTCCTGGTTAAGTGCATTTATTCTCTTATATTTATTTTTACTGTTTTTAAGTGTGTGCACGTGTGTGCACACGTGGGTGTGTGCCCATGAGTGCAGGGATTCATGGAGACCAGAGGAGTCAGACCCTCTGGAGCAGGAGCTATGGACAGCTGTGACCTGCCTGGGAAGGGTGCTGGGAATTGAACGTAGGACCCCTAGAAGAAAAGCCTGTGCGCTTACCTGCTGAGCCGTGCCTGCGGACCGTATTGAATTTATTCTCAAATGCACACAATGTCCTCCTGGTGGCTTCTCCAGTGGCTGCATGTGTCTGTGGACCATCCGTCCCCTTTTTACCTGTGGCTTGTCTAACACAAATGGAGCGCCTGGTAAAACTCCGCAGGAGTAAGTTCTGAGACGACAAAAGAATGCTAGCCCGTCCAAGCATTTCCACAAAGGGTCAGATGGAGAAAAGTCAAGGCTGCCGCTTTAATATTTTATGCCCACAAAGCAGCATTTGTCATCTAGGCTCGTGGCTCCGTTACATTGTTTCTGACGAGGATGGCCCTAAATGAATGTTTAATGACAGAACATTGCATCTCTGCAGATTCAGGAACTGCACATTAGTCTGGCCATCCCCATCTGAAACATCTGTCTGCTTCCATATGTGTCTCTCCTAGATGCAGGGAGGTGAGCCCTCCCCGGGTCCCTGCAGATGTATGCTCCATTTGGTAGCTCCTAAAAGCCCTGCTCCGAATCCTAATGGCACCTGGGCAGTTAAGCTCTGCAAAACACGTCGGCTTGATTTCCGCATGGCTCCAGCTTGACTTGCTGGGTAGCTGACAGTGAGACGTGGAGAAATGGAGGCCTCGTGGCTCTGGTTAGCCTGCACGATGCCCACTCAATTACAGAGTGACAGTGGGCACCGTTGTCCCTTGGTGACCTGGAAGAGCTGTGAATGAGCCCCTCCCTCTCTGAGGTCTCACCCCAGCAGTCAGCTCACATTTCCTGAAGGCAGAATCCCAAAAGATAAAAGTTGGAACGCAAGGCACCCTGTCATACACACCAAGCAGGAGCAAGTGAGTTTTCTTTAAAATTCAAAATTCACTTTCAAATGCACTTCCTATTTGGCAAATCACTTCTGGCCCATTCTTACCGCATACAATGTAATACAAAAGCATTTATTGGATGTGACAATGCCCGTGATGGGCTGCCTCGCCCCATGGATAAACAGTAGCTTGCGGCAAAGATAAGGCACCGCTTACACACTAATAGGGACTGGAATTACGGCAAAATCCTAAATGGACGATACTTATGGTAATTAGTAAAAAAACCACTGACAGAAACAAAAGTCCTCGTAAAGAATAACACCATCCAGCCTTCAGCCTTCATTATGATGGGAGCGACTCATTCTGCGGGAAACGGGCTTTATAATTTCTTACTTATCTCCACACAGGGGGAGGGCCTGCAGCTGCCACAGCATCTGCCTCTAGGCTGCTCCCTCGGGGCTCCCTGCCCCCATGGTACCTGCTGCTGGGCTCATCCTCCTAGAGTCCCTGCTCAGGCAAAGTCAGACTCCAGGCTCCTCTTTGGCTTTCCTTTCTGTTCATTCTTCCCGCAGTTGCTATGGTGGGCTTCCTGTCAGTCTCCCTGAAGTTTGAATAAAAGCCTAACACTTCTCTGTGGTCAAAGAACCCAGAGGGCCCAGCTTTGGACTTACCTTTCCCATGTGTCCCCTGCCGTTGCCTGTCGACCTGTTGCTATGTCCACACCGACCTTCCCCCAGGCTGCCACCCGGCCAGACGGTTGCCCCTTCCCGCCTCTTCTTCATGGAGTGTCTTGTTGCTTGATCGGCGTGTTGATGGATTTTCTGGGCATCGGATTCCCACTGCATCTCGGTGTGGCCCAGTCCCTGGTCCAACATGTACTATCTGGTACGAAGCAGTCTTTGGTTGGCAGCGTTGACTCAATGGCAAGAATGCAAAATGAAGTCTTGTGAGCACTGGAGTTCCACGTTCAGGCGTGTCAAATGTTAACACCTCAAACAGCTGCCAGGGTGAGCAGCAGGTGGTCAAGCGCTGCGTCTGTGCAGAGCCTTGGCACGTTCTCTCAAGCACTTTAAACCATCGCCAGGTCACCTGCCGCATGTGGTGTGATCCAGTGCCTGCGCGACCACCGGTGCTCGTCAGCTTTTCCTGAGCCTGGGTCACCTGTGGGGAAGAAGCCTCTACCGAGGAATTGCCTCCATTGGCCTAGTCTGTGGGCATAGTGGTGGGGCATTTTCTTGGTTAATGACTGACGTGGGAGGACCCAGCCCACTGTGCACGGTGCCAGACCTGGCCAAGTTGGTCTTGCTTTGTGTAAGGAAGCAAGTGGAGCAAGCCTTGAAAAGCAAGCCAGTAAGCAACACTCTCCCACGGCCTCTGCCTCGGCTCCTGCCTCCAGGTTCCTGTCTTAGTTCCTGCCCTGGCTTCCCAAAGTGATGAGTGTCAGCTGAGGTTGTCAGAAGAAATATGCCCTTCCCTCCAGAAGTGGCCTTTGCCAGTGTTTATCCCAGCAACAGCAGGCAAACTAGAACTGAGTGCAAATTGCTTTCAGCCTGCATTGTTTGTGGAATAAAGACAGAAACAACTCTGCGTGTTCAGTGTGGATGCATAGGGTGGGGTATTTTGATCTGCTCTCCCTGTAGATGCAGAGAACTAGGCGTCCGCATCAGTGTGGCCCTAGATGAAAGACCTCAGCAGAGGTACAGAACCTGCATCTACCCATCCTCCCCCTTCTCTGTGCTTGTTGCTTGGTGGTGATGGGGGGGGTGTGCGTGTGTTACGTGGTTTTTGTTAGTGTGATGTGTGCGCGTATGTGTGCTGGGGCACATGCATGTGGGAGCCTGAGGGCAACAATGAGGGTTTTTTTTTTTTCAGTTATTCTCTGTTGTAATATATTTTGAATTGTTTGCACTCATTTTTAATTTATGTATATATGGATGTGTGCCCTTGTGTGCCAGTGACAGAGGAAGCCAGAAGAATACACTGGGTCCCCTGAATGTGGAGTTATAGATGGCTGTGGGCTGTCCCCTCTGGGGGCTGGGATCTGAAGCTCTGGTCCCCTGCAAGGCATGGAGATATTCACACTTATTTTTGAGATACCGTCTCTCACTGAACACAAATCTGATTGGTTCAGCTGGGGTAGCTGACCACTAAGCTTCAAAGATCCACCTGCCTCTGCCCAACCCCGCTCCAGTGCTGGGGTTATAGACGTACACTGCCACCCCTAGATTTTTCCATGGGTGCTGGGGATCTGAGCCCATGCCCTGTGCTTACACTGAAGAGACTGTGCCAGCGGAGCAACTCCTCAGCTTTTAGTTCCCATTCTCATCAATACTTAGTGATCGAGGAAGGGAAATGAGATGGTGTCTGCCCAGGAGGATCAGAGACAGAGCCACGGTCATCCCAGGACGCTATGGCTGAGAGCAGAGCCAGGCCCACAGGCTGTTAGCTGTGTCAAGTCACTTGTCTTGTACAATCATCCGGAGGCTAGAGTTCCATGACAAAGAAGATACAATATTCATAAAGAGTCCAGCCTTCAAAGGACATGCTCCCAAAGGCTTCAGCTGAGGGGCAGTTCCACAGTCCCCATCTTGAAGCAGCCATGAATGGTTTTATGCAGAGAAAGTTCCTTCCTCCGCCTGAACAGTGCCCCTGGTGTGGTGGTCTGATTCTAAGCAGAGGTCTCCAATAATGGAAGCACAATGCCTCTGACGAACACCTGCCTGATGTCTGTGGAGGCGACTCACAGCTGTCCTCTCTTTGGGGAATTTGTGTCTTCACAAGTTGTGTACCAAAATGAAGGCCTCAAAGTCCTGCTTCCCTGGGAACCTTCCAGGGCTATGTTGGAGAAGAAGAGTGGACATTAAACACAAGTTCTAGCCCCAGGCTGGGATTCATAGAGTTGGCTGTGTGGCCTTATGAGAAACATATATTAATATAAGTAAAAAACACGACTGAGCAAGATGAATTCATCTCCTGCCAATAAGCTGTAATTTTAAATAAATGAGTTCTTGAAATCAATAGAAATCATGCAACTAGTTCAATAGGTAAATGGGCAAAAAATATAAATGGTTCACAAGAGCTGAGCCAAATGGCTAAAGCACAACCAGAGTGTTCATCTTAGTTTAGAGTGTTCATCTTAGCTTCATCTGAGCAACCACTTAAAACAAATACCTTTAGAGTCTGGGGAGGTGCTCAGCAGGTACAGTGCTGATGTAATGCAGATTCCTCTGAGCCCAAGTAAATTTGTAATTGCTTTACATGAGAGGCAAAGACAGAGGGTCCCTGGAGCAAGCTGGCTAGCTAGGCAAGCCAGGAATTGGGAGCTCTAGGCTTAAGTGAGAAAGCTTATATAGAATATAGAAGGTGGAGCATGGCTGAGAGAGACACCAATGTCAGCTTCTGGCCTACACACACACACACACACACACACACACACACACACACACACACGTTCTCTCTCTCACACATACATAAACAAACACATGCATGAACATGCGTACATGCTACACATAAACATACCAGTATCCATGTATTATACATACACATACCAGGAAAGAAGGAAGGAAGAAAGATCAAAAGAAGGAAGGAAAGAAGAGAGAGAGAGAGAGAGAGAGAGAGAGAGAGAGAGAGAGAATAGCAAAACGTAGCCTCTGCAGTCAGGAGCCAACACTTTGAAACATTACTGTTCAGTCACAGATGTTCCTTCCACAGAGGGGAATCAGCTACATTTTCTATCCTCCTAGAAGCCCCTTAAAGAAAAGCAAAGCAGATGTATGATGCAGGCCATGGATGAAGAGGCCATGGTTATTATGATCCATGTGCTCTGTAGTCATGTGGAAGGATGTCTACACAGACTCCGCAGCTTTATTTTTCCAGACAGACCCTAGTGAAGCTTTTGATTCTGTTCACCCCACAGTCACACAGCTACATCAGCTTCAATAGATGGAAACCATCTATGGTTGATTAGTCATCTCTCTTGTCCCTTGTGGGATATGGGAACAATTAGGGGACAAACCTCTAGACATGTCTGTGAGGGAGTTTCCAGACTATATGTAAGGCTTCAAGTGGGTAGTTTGTGGTGGTTTAATGAGAAATATCTCCCAAGGACCCAGGTATTCTAACTCTCCATCCCCGGTGGCAGGGGCAGTTTAGAAAGGTTATGGATCCTCTAGGTCTCTGCTTCCTGTGAACAGATAACAGGTGAGCAGCTAGTTTGCTCCTTCCACTTCTGCTATGGAATCTTGCTCCAAAATTGTCAGCTAAAATGAAATGTTTCTTTTGGTCACAGTATCTTATTACAGCAACAGAAAAGTAACCAATTCAAAGTGCCACTCCATGGGCTCAGATCCAGCATAGAAAGGAGACCGAGAGCCGCCGCCTTCCCGAATGAGGGTGCAGTGTGCTCAGCTGCCTGTGACCCTGATGCCCCACCCTCCCCACCATGCTGGACTGTGTCTTCCACTGTGAGCAAAGCAAAGCTGTCTTCTCGAGCTGCTTTTGTCAAGTGTTTTCAGAACGTGACCGTTCCACCATCATGGTGTCTGACAGTGAAGGCAGACACATTGGCTGTGACACACTCACAGTGGATTGTGTCTCACAGTGGTTGACACAGATGGTCCAGATACAAAAGTCCAGCATGGAGGAGTAGGGGAACAGCACCCATGAGGCAAGATCTCACATTCACAGAGAAGAAAAGCAATGGAGGCAGAACAAGCACCTCAGAAGCACTGACTTCCCACATCCGGTGGTAGTGACATCGGCCTTTCACAATGCTATCTGTTTCTCTAGGAATTGACATGCTGCATATTAATCTTTACAAAACAAGGGTTGCATTGGTTGCCTGCACACTGTTACCTCTTCTAGCCATGAATTCCTGTCACATCTCTCCTCGTGCTATTAATATTCCACGGCCATGGCCTAGCCAGCACGCCTTGATGGGCTCGGCTTTCAGGAGTTTTCATGTCTCAATTGAACTGTGTCTGCACTGAGAGTGATTTTCCACCGTGGGGCAGTGGTCACCGTGAGTTCACAGATAAGGCTCCATTGAATTAATTCCCTAAGTGCCCCATTGCTTCAAGAAAAGATTAGAGGTGAATTAAAGGAGAAAAAGGAGAATAGCAGTGTGATGATATCTGAGTGACTGATTTGGGTGCAGGGGAGAGAAAGAAGGAAAGTTAATTGTGTCTAAAAAGTTCTTAAGTTGAAACCTGTTTTGACAGAGCATAAAGCTTACCTCTAAAGTTCTTATTATGCAGGAAACAACCCATAGTGAGATGGGCAGGAAACAGTCCATGGTGAGAGGAACAGGAAAACAGCCCATGGTGGGAGGGGCAGGAAACAGCTCGTGGTGGGAGGCTTGGCAAAGGACCTCCTGCGTAGGTGCAGAAACACCAATACAGCCCACATCTCTAGCTATAGTTTTGCAAACCATACATATGATGGGTCCGGCTCTGACCTTGACATGTCATCAAGGACAAACGCTAATGTGTTGAAGATTAGGACGCTGAAGCAGGAGGGAGTAGCTCCCTCAGGCTGTGTCGGTGGGCTGCCTGGTAACAGCAAGCCACTGCCTCTACTGGCTGAGTGTTGCAGTGGCAGCCAGAGGAGACCCAGCCTCAAGACAGAATCCCTAAAGAATACCAGGCACACTGTATTTTTATTTGTCATGTTCTTAGCCTTAAGGTGCTATCCTCAGAGAGAGCTTGGCCCTAGTCCTGTCTCCCTTTGGGTACCAGGAATCCTTGTTCTTCTGAGTCCTAGAGCAGCATCTACACAGGCCAGTGGCTACCCCATCAGTCTGTGTTTTAGAGTTTCGCATACATTGACTCTTGGAGACCAAATTGAATGGCCTACCATTCCTGACTCCTCTTAAGGAATTAATAAACGCCTGGAAGTTTTACATGTTGGAGACAGTGTCGGTACTTGGAGACTAGCCTCGCGTCTTGCCCTGATGGACAGCTAGCTACCTCTGGCAGGCTTTTCCTAAGGAACCATGATGGACCAGATGGAGGGATTTTGAGCACAGAATTCACCCAGCATCTATTGCCAGCGTGATGAATTGGCAGCCTTACCACATCTCATCAGATAACGTTTGACCCTACACAGATCGCTGCAGATGCAGCCTCAAGCAACAGGGCAGACTCGCTTGTGCAATGGAGCCTTTCTGACATTGACAGGTGATGAGATCCTGCTGCACCTCCACACACATCCTGATTTCTTCTTGGGTAGCCACGTGCAGCTGCTGGGTGGAACTGCAGGGTGCTCATCCCCGATGCTCTGTGCTCTCAGAGCTCTCTGCAGCGTTCTTCACAGAGATGTGAGTTAAGAAGGAGGGGTGTAGGGTAGGGAGATGGCTTGGTTGTAAAGCGCCTGCCTTGTGGAGGTTGGGATCTGAGTTTGATCTCCTGGACCCCCACAACATGCCAGGCTTGATAGGCCCCGCCTCTGATCTCAGGGTGGTGACATGGGAGATGGAGGCACACAGATCCCTAGGGCTCTGTATTACTCATCTCTACTGCAGTGATAAAACACTGCGATCAACACAATCAGAGAAGGGTTTACCTTTCTAGAGGGTTACAGTCACCATCATGGCGTGGAAGCATGGCAACAGGCAAGCATGGTGAGCGGAGCAGCAAGCTGACAGCTCACATCTTCAACCTCAAGCAGGATGCAAAGAACATACTGGGAATGGCACATAGCTTTGAAAACTCCATGCCCAACCCAGTGACATACTCTTCCAACAATACCATGCCTCCTAGACCCTCCAACCTGTGTTACCAACTAGTGACCAAGTATTCAAATACCTGGGACTATGGGGGTATCTCAATGAAACCACTACAGGCTCACTGGCCACCCAGTCTTGTCTACTTGGCTGAGTTCCAGACCAATGGAGGACTTGCTCTCAAACAAATGGTGGGCAGCATCCAAGAAACACCATCATGGTTCTCTTCTGACCTCCACATGTGTGCACAACACACACACACGTACACACACATAAACACGAACACATGCAAAGATAAATTGGAAAGGTGACTCAAACCACCTCTTTCCTGGGGCTAAACTTTGCCCAACCGCTCTCATGTCCCCACCCCTTACCCTGCATATCAGCTGGGATACTGTGGCGCATGTCAGGCCTGACATCCCTAGAGAACTTTTATATCTAGGCTCTTAACTGGTTCCTGTCTATAAAATTAAAGACTGGTGATAGATTAATGGGTGTTGTAAAGAGTCTTCAATTCTAACCACTGCCTCAATTAGTCTGAAAACATAACAGTGTGTAACAGCAGATTGGCTGTTTCTGGGAAGAGTGGTAAACATTGTGGTTTATGGAGGAGAAAGTGGGGCACAGCTGAGGATGGAGGGCAGGGGAGGTCCCTTCTGCTGTGTAAGCCTCAGACACCTCATGACCTGCTCATCCAAGTCCCTGACAGAGACCCAGCATCTCTCCCAGGGCCTGGCAAGGCCTGAAAGTGAGGCTGCCCCATCTCAGCCTACATCCAGAGGCACCATCATGAGTCCTGGCCAGATGTAGGCTCTCTGCTCAGGAGCACACCACTGTTAGATCATGTCATCTCTCACAAGGCTCCTGTGTGGGAAATCGTGTTCTCTCTCAGACTCTCGGACTTCATTATCCCCCTTCCCTCAGACTTGATGGGGTGTGAAACCCCCACTGCCCTGTCTGACCATGGCTGTCAGGTCTATCGGGCCCCACGCCAGCTGCTGTAATTTAAATGTGAAGGGTCTCCTGTCAACTCATGTTCGACCACTTTGTTTCCTGTTGGTGGCATTGTCTGAGGAAGTTGTGGGACCTTTAGAGGTGGGACTGCAATAACGAGAGTGAGTGACTGAGGGTGGGCCCCCACACGTTATAACCCACCCACACCTGCAGCTCAGTGTCTGTCCTGAGTGGGGATGCTGTGTGACCAGCCGGCTGCCTGTTTCTGCCACCATGCCTGCCTCACTGTGATGGGCTTGTGTCCTCTGTGAACTATGAGCTGATATAAACCTCTTCCCCCTTAAGCTATTCTTGGGGCATTTTAATCACGACAAGGAGACAGTCAGTAAGACCCTCATCTATCTGGACCCCCTTAAGATTTGGCTTCTTTGGTTGTCAAATCGACATGACTGTCCCCTCCTGTTGCCAAGCAGATGTCATCGGAGTCCTGCCTCCATTGCTCAGTGGAGTCCTCTCTCCTCTACCTCTCCGATCTCTCCCGTTATTACTCATGCTTCACTTTCTCTTTAACCCATTCGTTGTATCTTGGCGACATCAGGTCATCAAGGAATTTTGCACCTGATGTTCCCCTCTGTTTGCCAGGTTCTTTGCAGGTTCCTGCCTGTCCACTGTCCTCTTCTCCATGTTTCTGAGTTACCCTATGAAAATGTCAGTACTCCAAGCTGGGGCCATCCAGGAAAAGGGAACATTGACTGAGAATATGCCTCCATTGTACCGGCCTGTAGGGAGGCCTGGGGGGAGTTTTCCTGGTTAATGATTAGTGTGGGAGGGCCCAGCCCAGTGTGGGCAGGGCCATCCTTGGGCAGGTGGTCCTGAGAAGTATAAGAAAGACTGAACAAGCCATGGAGTGGAAACCATTAAGCAGCTTCCCCCATGGCTTCTGCTTCAGCTTCTGCCTCCAGGGTCCTGCCTTGAGTTCCTGCCCTGGCTTCCTTCAGTGATGGAGTGTGACTGAGAGCTGTGAGAAGAAATAAACCTTGATGTTTTATAACAACAGTAGAACCAAAACTGGAACACCCAGGCCTGTCAAATGTCTTTATGTTCCTTCCTAGAACTTTCTGTGAAACTGCTGTGTATCTTATTGGTCCTCCCTTGGAGAGAAGCATTCACGTGTGGCTTGGAGGTCACATCTGACACTCCACAGACACATTTGAGGTTGAGATGGTTTTTGTTCAAGTTGTTCTCTTTGGTCATGTTCCCAGTGCCTGAGGACAGTGTGCTCTCCTGAGCCCAATGATGATTGATGAGCAGAGGATCTAAGCAGAATGGAGTCTTTGTTCTCATCCACTGTGGGCTTCTGCTGCCTGGTTCTGAACTCCAGTTTTGCTCTGAGAGACAGGTGCCAATCCAGTGGTTGCATTTTCTTAAGGGTGGTAGAACCTGGATAAAACTCAGCTACTGGGCAAGGTGTGCTCCTTTTCTGTCTTAGTTAGGTTTCTGTGCTGTGATAAATGCCATGGCCATAACATCTTGGAGAGGAAATGACTTATTTCTCCTTACTGCATGTGTCCATCACCCAGGAAGGTCGGAACAGGAACTCAAGGCAGGAACCTAGAGACAGGAACTGAAGCAGAGGCTGTTGAGGAAGCTGCTCACTGACCTGCCCCCCCCCAGGCTTGTTCAGTCTTTCTTATTGCGTTCAGTACCGTCAGCCCAGGGGTGCACCACCCAAATGGCTGGGCTCCCACAGGCCCTCGTACATCATTCAGTCAGGCAAATGCACCACAGGCTGGCCCACTGGCCAATCGGGTGGTCCGTTTTCTTAACTGAGCTTCGCTTTCCCAAATGACTCTAGAGTAGGTCAACTTAGCATAAAACTAACCATCATACTCACTATGTGGTTGAAATCCTTTCCAGGCACTCTCTTTGGTCACATTTTTGGGCCAGTAAGCAACCAGCTTTTAAATAAGGGATGAAACTCACTTTACAGATATGACATGGCCATATGCACACAGATTGAACTAGTACTGGGACCTGTGTGCCACACCCCCAAGACCATCATGTGCCCATGAGCCCTGCTGTGTGTGCTGGGTGTTGGGTGCTGGGCACTACACATTTTCTGCGTGGTACATTTCTGTGTAAGACTTTCACCACAAGCCTGTGGAGTTGAAGAGACAACTTTCTCCTTTTTATAGAGAGTGAAATGGGGTCCTCAAAGTACCATCACTTTTTGAGGGCATTCAAGGTCAAGGCTGAGTCTAAGCTATCTCAACATGGTGGCTCATGGGTTTCAGTCTAGTCTCTCTGGCTCCCAAATAGTATGTACCTTACACACTGTCGTCCTGTTGCTACTGCTGGATGTGAGAACTCAGGAACCAGTACGCTTACAACCTTTGAAGTAGCTTTTCTCATGGTGGAAGTTCCTTTTGCCATTTCAGAATCTGTTCTCTGTCCCTCCTTCTTTGTTTGCTTCCATGCCTTCCCATTCTTAGAGCCAGGGGATGCCACAGACTTCTAAGTCTTCTTGGCTCCTACTACACAACGCTGTGTCTGAGAAGCTCAGACTCGTGTCTGTTTGTGGAGCCTTGGACAGAAGGACAGCGTGCAAGCACTCATCGCTCAGAACAACACGAGGTGCTGTCAGTCCTGTGGAAATTAACTGTAGAATGCAGTGATGGAGGGCCTCATCTCTTTCCTTAAGATTTCTCTTGAGGGAAGACCATTTGTCATGTGCGGGTCCAGCTGAGTTATATTGTTTCCTATTAAGATAAGTCTAAATGAATTTTTAATGATGGGACGCTGTATCTCCCCAGATTTAGAAGCAGCGCATTAAACTGGCTGTTCCCATCTGGAGCACTGGTGTCTTTCCAGAGCCATCAATCACCAACATAGCAAGAGGGCAGATGAGGGTCTGTGCAGATGTGTCTGCACAGCTGGAGCCAGGACATTCTGCATGTCAGTCCCTCTGCACCGCCCATCTGTGGGGACTCCTGAGATCCTCTGGGAAGTGCTGGTTGTGTTGGGGTTCCACGTACTTCCCTCAAAGTGCTAGAGCTGTTAGAACAAAAATGTTGAAACCCCTGGCCTGGACACTGCCCTCCCCACTCCTGCCTTCTCCCTCCTTCTGCTTTGGGACCCTTTCCTGAGGAGAGATGTGTTGGTGTCACAGTTGTAGCTCTCCCATATTTGGGGGGCTCTGGAACCACTCCTTCCTGACTGCTCCTCACCCATAAACTCTGACCTGCAGCTTCACGAACTCTCTCCTGATCTCACAGACACCCCCATGCTTGCCCACTCCCATCCTTCTCCACTCTGGAGACCTGGATTCCCTGATGTCTCCCTAGAAACTCGGTGCAGGGGAAGTCTAGGGCCCTCTCAGACTGCGCAGTGACCCTCAGGACCCCATTGGACCAAGCAGATGTGTCTGTGGCTGTGGCGAGCACCCACAGTGCAGGGGAAGTCTGGGGCCCTCTCAGACTGCACAGTGCTCACCCACAGTGCTCCCATCACAGTCTGCACAGCTCGGTGGCCACATGTGCCCCATCACACCGCGGGAGAATCCCTGAGGCGACAACAGCGCCAGCAAAGTTCTATCCTGTCTAGCTTGACAAAGGATAATGGGGTGTTTCTCAGCCCTCAACACCCTTCTTGCTTAGATTTGTATATGCAAATTTGAAAAAGAAAACAAATTAAAGACCGCAAATGGAAAATAAAGGAAACATTTCCCAGCTGAAGGAGCTACAGATGCGGATCCTGGCAGGGCTGCTGAGCAGCTGTGCGTCCTCAGGCGAGTGGCTGACACTCTGGGCCTCCAGAGTCAGCCCACAGTGGAAGTGCTTGCTCTGCAAGCTCATGGGCACCCTTCCCACCCCACCCTACCCTCAAGAAGTTAAAGCAGAGCTCTGCAGGTGAAGGAAGGATCTCTGAGTTCATTAACCGAAGCACCCTGCTCTCTCTTCATGGCTCACTGCTGCCAGCCCAAACATCATGTCTGCATTTTTTAGGGACAGAATGCAGTCGGCCATGTCACTTCAACATGGCTGATGTGAACCTGGAGCTGAAGGGCTGGATTTCAGAGGACAGCGAGGACAATGAGTGTGTGTGTGAGAGAGAGAGACAGAGAGAGAGAGAGAGAGAGAGAGAGAGAGAGAGAGAAACGGGGCTTGGGAGGAGTAAGAATTTGCAGCGTCCTTATAACATGATGTATCCAGAATTGTACAAGACACTCACTGGCCATCATTTTGTGTGTGCCTGTGGAGATGGCTGAGCAAGAGCAGAGTCCGAAGCCACTGAGAAACTGTTCCTCAGGTCTCCTGAGAGAAGGAGCACCCAGGGCCATTCGAAGCTAGGGCACACCATCCAGAGGTCCAGCATGCAGGGGCATGCATTGCCACACAGGGTAGAATGACACGGGGATTCTGGAAGGTGATTGAGAACAGCAGGCCTTTTTCAGGGCTCCAGGGTCACAGAACAGATAGCAGAACTGAATCAGCCCCATGTGGCCCCGAGCCAGTGGCTTCTGTGCTCGTCTGAAGGATTTCAAGTGTGAAATGCATCAGACCGAGGAGGGTGAGTTTCTAGAGAAAAGTTTATTATACATAGATTCACTAGTGGGAGCTTAAGAAGGAGAGGGAGGGAGAAGAGGAAGTGAAGAAGAGGAAGAGAGGGGAGAGGAAGGAGAACTGGAGGGAGGGGCAGGTACTCCTGTACAGACAGGTCTGGGGCACTGTCAAGTGCCAAGTGTCAAGTGTCAATGGCCTCTGGCTTTTTAAAGGGCTTATGCATGGGAGCCAGTCAAGTTCAATTTGTCCAACCAGGAGCTGAGACATCTAGGCGCCCTCCTCTCCACAAGTAGCATCCTGGAAACAGCAAAGAAACTAGAGCCTGTCCTCTCTTCTGCACTCCTGGCCTCCAGCAAGAGCATTCTCAGGAGTCTGCTCTGAGGGCCCTGCCTCACCTGATCAGTTTCTACCTCCTGGTCTACCTCCATGCTGTGCAGGACCACACAGGGAGCACTGAAGGCAAGAGTGTGACCAGAGTGAGGCCAGAGCCTCTGTACTCCCAGGCAGAGCCAGTGTGTGTGTATGTGTCTGTGTGCCTGTGTGTGTCTGTGTGCATGCGTGTGTGTGTGTGTGTGTGTGTGTGTGTGTACTGATTTCAAGACTCCACATGCCTCTGGCTGTGGTGCACTGCTCCTTGGTGCTAGGCACTAAGTGGTGTCCCTCTGTCACTAACAAAGCAGGGACGCGCCTAAACTGTCAACAGCAGGTTAGGATCAAGAACAACTGATCCTGGAGAGAAATGTCAGGAGCAGCACACTGAAGGAGGAGGTGGCTGGGCTACATGCTGGGAAAAGTTGGTTTGTACGCGTACACTCTTCCCTGCAGGGATAGTCTGTGCCAGCCATGGAAGGCCAGTCCCTGCTGGCAAGGAGAGTCATGGGACTGGGGGGAAGCCAGCCCCAGACCAAGTGTGGAGTCCAGGTGAGTCAAAATCCCAGAAATCTTGAGTCTTGTCCAGATATGTGCGGAATAAGATGGCTCATCCCCAACCCCATTGAACATAGTCCAGCTCCCCACCGTTGTCCTGCCTCCCCACGTTTGCCCCACCCCAGGAAGTCATGTAGCCCGCTAGCCTGGTTAAATTTCTTCTCCCCTTATAAGGTCATGTCTGGAAGCACCTGGAATTCCTCCTTATACAAATGAGGCATCTTCAGCTCCCTGGTTCTGACCAATGATGTATGCTCACACACAAAGCTCCTACCCATCTCCCAAAAGTTTAAGGAGTCTTTGTTCTCCCATTAAACAAGCTGTCTCACTGAAGCTATCTCCAGAGAGTGTGTTCTCCTCATGCTCTTCTGCTCCCCCTACCCCGCGTTCCTGCCTCTATTCCCCCTCTCAGGATCTACTAGCTCATCATGCTGTGGTGGGCTGGTAAGCAAGGAAGAAAGAATGGAAATCTGGTGGATACAATCCACTCTTGACATGGAAAGACGGTGGTGTTGTGCCCGATTTGCAAGACCCCAAAGACACCCCCAGGAGTCAAGTCCATTGCAAGACATGAGGATCGTTTTATTACAAGCCATAGCAGTTAAGAGCCGATAGCCTCATTCTCAGGTTAGATGGTTGATTTAAAGAGTCCAGTCCCTCCCAGAGTGCCCAAAGCAGGGGGATTTCTGCTTGGCAAGCCTCTATTGGTTGAAACACAAAAGGGGATGTTGCATTTTGAATTGATAGGCTATAGGAAGGCCCCCAAACCATTAATGGTCTGGCTTCCCTTGTTTGGCTGTCCTAGGGGAGAGGGGCCAGTTTCCTAGCCACTGTATTTCTAGTGGGCAGGAAAGCATGCAGCACAGCTGGTTCTTCCCCTCAGGTGGCTGGACATGTTTCCACCTGGCTGGCCTTTGTTTAGGCTTGTGCTTTAAACTTTTGAATTCTTTGGTCTCTCATTTCCCATATCCCATGATCATTTGCAGACCCAATATTGGGTCTTCCATATATGACCCCTGGAGTCCTCTAGATTTACCTTTCCATAATGGTATCTGAGTACAATTACTGTATTTCTCCCAAGCATTCAAGTAATTTAAAATACAAGGCCCAAAGGTAAAAATCAAAATGAGTAGAGGACTCTTCAGGGTATATATAAGGGTAGTAAGCCAAGGACAACCATTAAACCAGGATTTAAACCATCCTTTGGCTAGCGTCTCTGGGCTTTTTCTCCAGTTGCTAAGGATTTCCTAATCATTCCTGACTGGTTTACATAAAAAGCAACATTTCTCTCTAAGGGCTGCAAAAACAACAGATTCAAGCCCCCTCAGTTTTGCAGCACTGTTTCAGGGAATCAACATTCTTTTCTAAATGGGTGATTGAGTTCTCAAGGCACTGAATATCTTTATCAACATCTGCCTTTAAGCTGTTATGATTCTGGCTTTGTACCTCCAGCGCTGCAATGCCAGTTCCTGCTCCAGCTAAGCAGGTCCCCACGACAATGGCTCACGTCAGGGGGCCCCTTTTGACTTAGCGTTTCAGCCTGTCAGGTGGGATTATGGATGGAGGTCTCTTTTTTTGAAGCTGCTTCAGTGCTAACCATAGGTCTGTTGACACCATGGGGCTAGGAAGGCTGAAATGCCAGCCAAAGGCTGGGCAAGGAGGCAGTCCTCGGAAGCATCTGGTTAGTTGATCCAACTGAAGAGGCAGTGGGCAATCATGCCAGCTTCCACAAATCCAGCCCTCAGCTTGCAGTCCATGGCTGATCCCTGAATAGAGTCTGTCAGGTGAAAATCTACTGAGATTAAATTCAGACTAGAGGCAGAAGTTAAAATTTGCCTAGTTAAAAGGGAACATGAGGAATCCCAAGACCAAGGGAAAAACTCATCAACTGAATATACATCAAGGATTATACATGTGAAAAAACTCAGAAAAGTAACATATCAGCAAATCTAATATAAACAACATTCTGAGTAACAGGTAAAACTGTATCCAACAGAATGAGTATCAGTTCTTCTTAGCTGTTTGTTTTGTAACATTTATAAACAATTTAAGTGTGTCCACCATTTGAAATTTTAACACTTTTCCTGTGGGCACAGCTGTGGGTCATCAGCCACCAGTGGAGCTCAGCCACTTCTTGTACACTCAGCATCTACTTTTAGCCCCACCTCCATGTCAGGCTGGAAAGTTAGGCAGAAATACATTAATGGCTTCAGTGCTAAACCCTGGATGCTTGGATTTTCCTTAAAAACAACTAGAAGAAATAGGTTTAAGATATTCTTAAATCCTGTGTAAAAATCTACCTCAGAAATGGCAGATATTAAGAATATGCCTTAAATTATTTTCTTATCTCATTACAACTTACATTCACATAGCTTAAAAGACCTACTTAGACCCTTCAACTTCCTTGCATTTACCATCTTTGAAACCCTTTCCCAGACCCTCAACTTTTCAGATCCTTATAACTTAAACTTTGTATCTTCCAACATTACATAACCTTTACATCTTTCTATGAAGTTACTCACCATAAGACATAGGCAATTATCATAAAGCCTGTGAGCAAGTCAAATCTCTTTGCCTTTCTAAATAAGAGATCTAGTACCTAGTAGTTCTAAGTAGCTAATGAATTGACCAATGACCTAACAGTGGATCTAATTGTCTGCTCTTCAGCTGAAAATCTATCATTAGCTTAGCTGTCAATATGATCAGACCTGAGAAGGATAAATAGAAGCCAAATAAATGTACCAATCAAAATGACAATGATGACTAGTCAGTCCACCATCTAGGCAGTTGTCCCTGGCTCCTGTAGGCTCATGGCATCATGAGCAGAGGCAGTCTGATGAGAAGATGAGAAGACAGAAGATGAGAGACTGTTCCCGTGGAAAAGAAAACATGAGAGACTGAGCTCACCTCACCTTCAGCAATGTGAAATAATGATTCTCCAGGTGTCCAAAGATTTGTCCACAATTTAGGCTGGGACTTAGCAGTGGTCCAGGTGGGGCAGTCTTGCCCAGTGGTTGGCATAACACAATCCAGAGTCCTGTTGTGCCCAAATCTTCTTGGAGACCTTGGGGGAGCTACTGCCAGGATTTCAGAACTCTCTGTCATAATAAGCTTACACATATTAAAATGCCATATTCCACAGACCTCCGGCCAGCATATGTGTTACTCTTTTTCTATCTTTATCTGCTCTAGACTGCATCCTATAAAACAGAATGTTATAATCTCTAACTCTGGCATATTCTTTAGATGAGTGTTTTAGGACTATCTATTTTAAGTAGATCTACATAGGCAAACTTCATAGTTACCCATCCCAGTCTTAACCTTGAAAACATAAACAAACGACTAGGTAAAGCTCAATCTGTAACTAACTGCAGTCATTAACATAACTTTAAATATCTTTCTGAACTAAAATCAAAGCAAAACTTTCATCAAATACAGTTCACAGAGGGGCTAGCAAATGCAATGCAATCCTACCATGTTGCATTAATACCGATCAGCAAAAAGCTTAAAGGACAAAAGTTTCACTTAGCACTAAACAGGGAACTGAACACAGCTGGCAGCCCCCAACAAAGATGGCGGTAAAACCATGGGTCTACCTTTATCCCTGAACCAACATGGCAGCAGCCACATGTTTCTGCAGGCTGTGGCCAGCAATCCAAAACATAGCCATTAGGTGTCACTGATGGTGTTGCTACCGCCACGGTATAGCAAGTACTGTGGAGCATTTACAGTTTGCCATAACCAAAGTTCTAACATTGTAATTAAGTAAGTTTCAGAACCAACTGCATAACAGAACAGCATAGAACAATTTTAAACTGTTCTTGGACTATTCTGGCCACACCAGACCTATCAGCCAGAAAGAGCCAGCATTACTGCATTCACTCAGGAACGGACAGTCATGCATACATTTCAATGACGTGAATACAACTCTGTATAACCCTGGGTTAACATGGGGCTGCAGTCTTCTTCTCTCTTTAAAGAGCATAAGGAAACATTTTGCATTGAAGAATCAGGAGCCTTTTAAATGAAGAACAACATGCCTTACAGTTCTTTCTCAAATCATATTTGCAGGTATGAAAAACCATATCAGTTCATATGCCCTCTGGCTTTCCATAACATTCTATATGCCTTCAGGTTTCTAGCTCTGTTCTTCTGGTTTAAGCAGACATTCTTACTTTAGACAAGCTATTCCTTTCTTTATTATCCCAGTCTCTTGCTTTCTCTTTTGCTTTTCAGACAACATAAAAATTTTCATCAAAATCCTTTTTATCATTTCTTTACTAAGTCATTTCAGGGGTTTTTACCACCCTAACATGGTACACTGCAAAAAACTTCAGTTTTCTTAATTGGCTCAAACAGTATGGCCTGGTTTCATTTGGTAAAATTAATAAAATAAACACCAATGTCTTTTGTCACCCCCCAAAGGGTTGAGAAACTGTTCCAAGTTCTTTCTTAGGCTGCACAAGGTCATTATTTAAAATGTCTCATAAACTTTAAAACATTCCATTGCCTTAAACATTTAAACATTCTTCAAATCCTATTTTTGCAATATCAAAATAAAGTACTTTTTTTAAGGAGTGAAATCACAAGGCATAACAATAATTTTAAAAGTCAAAACCAAATTTTAAAACCAAATTTTACCAGTACAAACAATCCAATCTCTAAAACCAATACCAATTTAAAATGAGACTTGTATTCTTAGTCTAAAAGGAAATAGGATGATAGACAGAATTCATTACAATCTTTCTTTTCCTTTGTTCTGTCCCACACCACATGGCAATTTCAAGATGGCAGAGTCACATCACATGGCATGACAAGCCACATGGTTGCTATTTAAAAACATCTGTGCTTCTATAGATCTCACAAACACATATGCACATATATACGTTCTTAACAAGAGCTTGAATTTAACCTTTAAACATATTCAATATCTGTTCATCCATAACCAAGACATACAGAGCATAGTAACCATTTAAGATCAATCAGAAATAAACATGTAATGGCCATACACACATTTAAACAGACAAAACTTTTCTTAGTTCCTCCAGCTGTAATTTCAAGCACTTTGTCCCAACAGCCTAGTTGGTTGGGAGTAGTCCCGGACAATCCCATTCCCGGCCCCACCTTCACAATCCCACCCAACCCAGAGCACCTGCCAGTCCACTGCTGCAGGAAACAGGGGAAGGGAAACATCACAGGAGTGGAGGGGCTGCGAGAAATGGAGAAGGGTTGGAGGAAGTCTGTCCCATAGTGTCCCTCAGAGTCCCATACAGACACAAGGGACAAAACAGAAAGACAAACATGAACAAAGTAGCAGTTCTGTGTCTATAAACAGAAATGGATCCAAAAGCTTGGACTCTCAGATTCCTGCCACTGAATCTGAAAGCAACCGGGAGAGGAGAGTAGATGGCGGGATTCCTTAGCCACCAAAATTCTCTCCCATGTTCTATGTCGTCTGAGTCCCATCCCAAGAAATAAGAACAATTACCACAGACAAACACAAAGACAAACAAGATTCCAACAGTTGAGTGGGTGGTGGCACTTCCTGTCTCTGTGGGAGCGACCCACTTTCTAGATCCATCAAACAGACTTGGGACCCCGTGTCCCTCACGGTGCTATTGGGGAGCCCTATCCCTGCCAGGATATGAGACATCTCCCAGATTGCCTGTGGCCTCGGTCTGCCAGCTCATCAACTGCTGTACTACTGACTTGACCGCTCTCTGGCCACCCATTGTGTACCACCTTAAGATCTCAAAAAATATAGGACTTGGCCAAGACAAAAGCACTTACCCAGGGTTCCGATCCTCTGGCTCGGGGCTCCTGGGGCATTTGGGGGATCCCAGACAAGCCCCCAAGTATGTTGTGCCCAATTTATAAAACCCCAAAAGACCACCCCAGGAGTCAAGTCCATTGCAAGACATGAGGATCTTTTTATTACAAGCCATAGCTTGGGCTCACACCCTCACCACCAGAGCAGTTGAGAGCCGAGAGATTCATTCTCAGGTTAGATGGTTGATTTAAAGAGTCCAGTCCCTCCCAGAGTGCCCAGAGCAGGGGGATTTCTGCTTGGCAAGCCTCTATTGGTTGAAACACAAAAGGGGATGTTGCATTTTGAATTGATAGGCTATAGGAAGGCCCCCAAACCATTAATGGTCTGGCTTCCCTTGTTTGGCTGTCCTAGGGGACAGGACAGCATGCAGTACAGCTGGTTCTTCCCCTCAGGTGGCTGGACATGTCTCCACCTGGCTGGCCTTTGTTTAGGCTTGTGCTTTAAACTTTTGAATTCTTTGGTGTCTCAGTAGGAACTGTATCCTCATTGTGAAAACTTCCCTCATGGAGGGTGAAGGATGATGATGGTGGAGGAGACTCCAACACCCATCAGGCAGAAAGGGTTCTGTGTTGCAGATGTGTCCCGTCTTCAACTTGACCATTTTTCTACTGAAGTAGACAGTGTGTGTGTGTGTGTGTGTGTGTGTGTGTGTGTGTGTTACACCCCAGTGTCCCAGACCGATCCATTTAAGCTCCTCTAGCCCTTGATAGGGCAGCTTGGGGCCCCTTTGCTGATGAAGCCTATTTTAAGTTTTGTTTTTCCTGATGTTGTGATAGGATACCCTGACAAAAGCAAGCAGGAGAAAGGGTTTATTTTGGTTCACACTCAGGGGTGTGCGTCACCACAGCAGACATGTTGAGGCGGCAGGAGCCTGAAGCAGCTGACTACAGCACATCAGTGATCAGGAAGCAGAGAGTGATGGCTGCGTGCTGCGGCTCAGCTCCATTTCTTCAGCTGTGAAGTGTACAATGTCACCGAGGGAATGGTGCCAGCCACACTGGGTGGGTCTCCTCATGATGATACAGTTGAGACAACACCCCAGAGGCCCATCTGAGGTGATAGACCTTCCAAGTTTCCAGTTAGCAGCAACCATCACAGGCTCCTCACAGGGTAGGTGGCTCGAGGCCCGGAGCCTCTGCTTGAAAGCAGCAGATGGCCTTCACCGCTGTGTCACATACCCCAGACTCAGTCTGGCTTCAGGACACACCTCAAGACATTCCTAAGAAAAGGTCTCTGTGGTGACGATGGACAGAACACACTTCAGAGCACATCCCTGGGCCGTGCTAAGGATGTGTCCTGGGATAGAGACCATGCTCCAGTGTCACCCTGTTCTGCGTCTGCCTGGAAAGCCGTGCAATGCTCTCCCCACCATGGTTTGCTGGCTAGACACAAGCCCCCGAGAAAGACTCTCTGGTCTCCACAGAACCACATCGTATAGGAGGGGCCTGCTCTCTGGGGCCCGCCTGGAAGGATGCCTGGATGCCCAGAGCAGCAGACACATCTCAGGAAAGTAGAAAAGCCTGTAGGAGCTGCTTATTGTTCAGTGCACTGGAGAGACTGTGCAGTTTAAAAATGTCACAGGGGACAGTTTTATAGAGTCACATAACTTGGATATGTGGGTTCCGGGTTCAGCTTCCTCTGCAAGCCCAGGGCAAGGAGGAGCAAACATGGTGCATGAGCTCACCCACCTGCACGTCTCTTCAGGTTGGGATACCAGCAGCTGTAGACAAGACTGGCAGGTGTTCTGGTTTGGGAAAGGAGCTGGCACAGAATTAATGTTCAGGAGAAAGTGGTAATTGGAGAGAGGGGACAATGACTGCAGGACCCATGACTGGGTCTTGCTGTGGCAGAGCATTAGGAAAGGGCAGCACATCAGAGCAGAGAGACCATGATGGTGTTGTAAGGAAAGGAGAGGCATCCCGTTAGAGCCTGGCGAGAAGGCTCATGAGGAGGGACAGGCTGGGGCTGGAGAGAAGGCTCAGCGGCTCAGAGCACTTGGCGCTGACACAGAGGATCTGAGCTCAGTTACCAGCACCCCATCAGGCAGCTCACTGTCAGTTCCAGCTCCAGGGGACCCAGTGTCTCAGGCTCCTGTACTCACATGCACACACGCCCCAAACACACACAGAGACACACGTGATTAAGGATAAAATAGATAAATTTTAAGAGAAATGAGTTAAAATAAGCAAGAGATCACTGCCGTGAGCAGGATGACCCCTGGGGAAGGTTAGAGACGCCTTAAGATAACCCTCCCAAGCAGAGAAAGCATCCAGCTCTCATACCCGTGTGGGGAGTGGCTGGGAGGTTCACACCACATGACCTAGCCTGGGACTGCGGATGTGACAGGAGCATGGGGTAACCAGGTACAGGGCTGGCTGTGGTGACATCTTACCTGTTTCAGAGACAGAGCTAGAGAAACATGGCCTTGTTTCTGCGGCTGTGAGATGTGGAAGCTTAGAGTGTCAGAGTCCTTAAGGGGCAGACTGATGGCCTGTGTGGTTTGTGTTCGTCCCCCTGCTGTGTGGTCTGTGAGTTCCACCTCTGCTTTACTGTTTTTAAAGATGTCTTAAACGTCTGTCTGTGTACATGTATGCAGATGTCGTTAGAGGCCATAACAGGCTGTCAGATCTCCAGGCGCTGGAGTTCCAGGTGAGCACCAAGTGGGTGCTGGGAACTGAACCCAGGGCCCTCTGCAAAAAGAGCTGTTTATCCAGTCCCCACTGCTGTTTTAACGTCATCTATGTTAATTTTTTCTGCCACTGGCAGCTTTGTTCCTTTCGGCAGCCAATCGGAATCAGGTGTGTTCCTTCCAGCAGCCAATCAGAAACAGCTGTGTTCCTTTAAGCAGCCAATCGGAATGGAAGCAGATGAACCCCTCCCCAAGCTTCTAGAAGCTCTGTTCATTGTCTGAGTTTCCTTTGAAACCAATAGAGAAGGCACGCACACGTATACAAAAATCAGCAAAAAGCTGGTTCGTTCTTTAAATAACTATTGAAAAAAAAAAAAAAAAAAAAAAAACCTCCAAAACCAAAAAATTATTCCAAGGAGAAAAGTGAGCCTGAGGGAAGCCAGAGGGGAGGAAAGCGATCCAGACTGTGGTTGCGCAAGGAGCTTCCAGTCGCCGACACAGACCAGACATCCTGCTGAGAGCGACTCCCTGTCACATCCTTCCTGTGTGCTTGGGTTGTGCGCCGGGGGTTCTCCCTTCTCAGTTAGGTCTAGACTTGAACGGCACTACTCGGTGCCACACGTGCGGGGCTGCGTTCTGCCGTTTACAGTCCCGGCTCCGGGGTTGGCGGTCTCGGATTCCGCCCAGCTGGCACCGCGCATGTCATTTCACCTCTTAATGTGCCGTGAGGGCGAGCGCAGGGGTGATTTCCACACCCAGAGTCGCAGGGCATAAAAATGCCCATTTCCTGGAGGGCGCACCGAGGGCGCATTGGCAAGATGGCGCTTGCACGCTGCAGGAAGTGGGGCCTGTCCTGGGGGAAGGCCGTTTCCGGGATCCCATCCGCTGCCCTGCCACCGCCTCAGCGCCGGCGGCCAAGAGAATGGTGTGGACTCTGCTGTTTCCGAGCGTTGTGCTCTGTGGATGGTCTGAGCCGGGGCCCGGGGGAGCTCTCCGCTTGTCTCCATGAGGAAAGTGAGGCCTGCACTCCAGACAGTGTTCCTGTGGGGCCTCCAGGTGACTGCCCAGTACCCCCCACAGCGCTTGCCTGAGTGCACAAGACTGAAACTTCTTGGTAGCATTCAGCAGTGCTTGTCCTGTATGTGTAGACCTGCAGTCCCGTGGTGTATGTGTGAGTGTGTGTGTGTCTGTTGTCTGTTAGTGTATCTTTCTGAGCAGCCTCTCCTTGCCAGCTGGTAGTGTAGGCCAGTCCCTAACCACTCACTTCCGTGGGTGACTGAAACCGGAGGCTGCTCTTAACCTCCACGAGTTTCAGAGCCCGGCATCAGCTCGGGGCCTGGCGCCAGCATCCACGACCACTTGGTGTTTGGGTGGAGGACGGGACCTGTGCAACCCCAGGGATCTGTGAGGCTCCCCCCCCCGCCCCCCCCCACAGTGTGCTCTGCCTTCCTTCCTAGCCGCTGCACAGCGCCTCTCCTTCCCCACTGCTTCCCCTCTGCCCCCCCTCTCCTTCCCCACTGCTTCCCCTCTGCCCCAGCACGGAGGGGAGGACAGGAGGATGCATTTGGCTTATGTGACGTCATCGGGATGACAACAGCGACCCTTGTCCTGAGATCTCAGCTGCTGAGCCAGAGGGTACTCTGGGGCTGCCATCTGCTCTTTCCTCCAACATGAGCAGGCTCCCCTTGGGCTTCCACGGCTCCAAAGAGAGACGGTCGGCCAATCAGGCCCAGCCACCCACTGTAGCTCACAGGCCTGGCCGGCTTCTGCGGCCTTGGTCCATCCAAAGTATTTATTCTGCTCAAAGATCCGCTGTCCCCTCTGGGCCCCCAAGCTGGCTGTTTCTCACTTCCCCTGTGCGAACACCTCGGCCGCTGCCTCCAGCGTTCCCGGGCTTCCCCAGCTCCTTCCTCTCCCGCCTTTCTGTTTTTTTTCCAACACAGCTAACATCATATAAAACAGAAGCGAATATGCAAAAGGCACTTTGCGTTTTAATCAGGTTTGGGGGAAAATATGTCTAACAAGCCACTTTCTCTGTGGATGAAATGTTTGACATTTAGCAGGGCTGCGGCAGATCCTGTCTGACATCTCCGCTTTAAATGCCACTCCATGCGCTCCATCTCTGAGCCTCAGAAAGCACTTTTCTGCTAAGTGTTATCATTACTAAAAATATTAAGCAGAATCTTTATTCATTTGGAGTCACTGTGTAATTGCTCTGGCATACACAAGGGCAGGCAGACTCTGCCCTGGCCAGGGGTGGGGTCAGGTTGAGATCTCTGAGACAAGGGGCCGACCTACCTTCTCTCGCCGGCTAGAGTCACTGTCTTCCATGCGTGGGGGTGTTTCCGGGAACCTTACAACAGCTGATTCAGGCAGCCAGGTTCCAGGTTGGGGAGAGAGTCTCAGTCCTCAGTGCGAGGGCAGCCCTTCCGGGCTGTGTCAGAGCTGGTCAGGTGCCCCAGGGTTTCCTGGGTGTCTGTGCAGCGATGGCTGCTTTGGCAAGCCTCTCCCTGCTATCACTCACTCACCGTGGGCATCTCCTCCAGGGATTCACGGGTAGCCCAAGGGTGGGTCACCCAAAGGCATTGCAGATTCAAGGAGGAAAAAAATGAGTAAACTCCAGAGTAACGTGAATCAGTTTCTGTCATCTATAAGCAAAGCCAGTCTCAGACATTTTGTTATCATAGCAGCAAGCGACAAGACGCCTTAATTTATTCCTGCTGCACCTCAGGACTCCAACCACTCCTTCTTGCCCAGCAGCTGTTTCCTCTGAAACTACATTGCTTTGCTTGAGCTCCGCAGCCTGGGAATCAGGGTGTTAGCCAGGTGGTACTAAAGGAAGCATTGGCAACAGGCACCCTCATCAAGGTCAGTCTGTCCTGGGCTGCTTTTGCAGAAGGCATTCCCATCGCTGGGGCTGGCTGCATACTGCTCTGTTAGAAAGATAGAAGGGTGGAGTCTTCCTTGAAGGGATCAGGAGACCCCTGAAGGTCAGGGGTCGGGGTAGATGAGAGATCAAGAAGAAGATGAGGACTGTGACTCCCAAGGCTTGGAGTTCAATTTTTCAGGGCACCAAGAGAGCACTCAGCCTTCTGTCACTGTGGAAATGGCAGATGTGGGGACATCCTGTGTGTGAGAGCTCTTGCTAGTACTGTGACAGAACGTTGCTTGAAGCTTTTTCCTCTGGATGTCAACACACAGCAAAGAACTGTCTCTATCACTCGGGCAGAGGGCATGTGGTACCTGCATGTGCATGTATGGTCTGAAGAGCTCCTTTCCCAGAGTTTAGATCCTGTAAGCTCAGCTCCGTCCAGATGAACCTGCCCCATGGAGACATTGATCACACTGCAATGTGTTGCTGTGAGAGACACAGAGAAACACACATTGAACCACACAGCAGCAAGATGTGTGTCTGTGGGGAAACGGATGGCCTTGAAGGAAGGACCTGGAAGGCAAGATGCCATTGCTGCAGCTGCAGGGCCCAGCGTGCGTCTCAAAGGAAAGCTGAGTGTGCTTTCTCCAGCCCTCCCCTCTCAGATGAAGTAAGTGTGAACACTCTGCCCTAATGAGAATTTGCATTTCTAACATTTCGTGAGGCATGATGGTACAGGCTCAGCGTGACACTCTGTGAAGAGCTGTAGTGAGAGGCACAGCTCCTCAGGCTCTGCCTGTAGCTTCTCCTGCACCCTGCAGTCCACTAGAGCACAGCAGAGCTCACAGGAGCTTGAGAGCCCATGACAGCAAAGAGCCAGCGTTGGAGCTGCTGAGACGGCTCAGCGGGTAAAAGTACCTGTCACCAATCCTGAGGGCCTGAGTTCAACCCCTGGGACTCACAGAGTGGAGGGAAATAACTGACTCCCAAAATTTGTCCTCTGATTCACACACACACACACATACACACACACACACACACACACACACACACACACACACACACACACA
>NW_026592710.1:2884694-2918076 GCF_907164565.1 Psammomys obesus | reverse complement strand
ACACACACACACACACACACACACACACACACACACACACACACACACACTATATCCATATAAAGTAAAATGAGTCCTTGCCAGAGCATTTATTGCAAGGAGACAAATGCATAGAGGGTCAGAGTCTGGGGCCAGGAAGACAGCTTAGTGGCTGAAGAAGGCTCCTGCCACCAAGCCTGGTGATCTAAGCTTGAGCCCTGAGACATGTCTGCACTGTGGAAGGAGAGAGCTAATTCCCACAGGCTGTTCTCCGAGCTCCAGAGGAGATCCATGACACTTAAACACAGACACTTGCACAACAACTAAATGCTAAATAGATACAGATAGGTAGATAGATAGATAGATAGATAGATAGATAGATAGATAGATAGATAGATGAGAGATAGATGGATGAGAGAGAGAATAGAGGGTGAAGGTCCATTTTCAGGGAGCACAGAACTGGAGGCTGAGGCTCACTGTTCAGAGCCTTGGTTGTGTCATTACTGAGGAGGGTGATGGACTGAGGTGACCTTATGCACCTGAGCAGTGAGAAGATCGGTGGCCATTGCTTGAGTCTCTTGTGCGTATGTGTGTCAGGGGAGCTCATAAACCCCGGACTCCTGTGCATAGAAAGTATGTTCTGGAGTTGGCCCCAGGGAGCCTGTCCTCATGCTGCTGGCTTAGGACACCCACAGAGTACAGGCCTTCAGTGTCTGCCCGTGAGTTGCTCTGGAAGCATTCCTAGGAAACTTCAGAATACTCTTCCTGTCTTTTCTTGGAGCTGTGGTTTTGTGTGTTTAGCTCAGGCCTCCCCAAACCCTTTTGAAGAAGGGATTTATACATACCACACTGTCCTCCCCAAGCTCTTCAGGAACACTGTACTGCTAGGGGTCGTAGGGGCCTGTGGGGGTGGAGGGGAGGTAGAGGAGGCTAGAGACAGATGGACAGGACAGAGGTGCTCACGCCTAGGGACCGTACGTGGTGGAGGCTGCAGGAGGGCTCCTCCCAAACCCATCTCTGCATGTTTCCTCAGTCCCTTTGACACTCTGGCCCTTTCCTCTCTCTGCTGCCTCCTTTACCACAGCAGCTCCAGGCTCCCATCAGATTCTAGGGTTGGATTTCTTGTCCCAGGGTCCCTACCTAGTACCGACTGTATAGCAAGACCTTGGCTTTGCAGGATCCCTGCCTGGTAGCCTCAGCCAGATTGCTGCTGGCTGAACCACGGTCACAATGAATGACATGACCCTTGAACTTGGGGGGAATTGTGGAGCACATGGTCTCCCTCTATCCCTGCAGCCAGCCAACTAGCTGGCTGCCAGCCTGGGCACAGTGGGGCAGGACTGACAGTCCCTCCTATGCGGCCTCCTCCACCCTGTAGCCCCTGGCTGAACCCCCTCCCGGCTGTTCCTGCATGAGCCACTGAGACCTTGGAAAGGACTTCCAGGGTAGAACTGCAGAGCTCAGAGACATCAGATTGCTTGGTTTTACAAAGACCAGAGGAGCCAGAGGAGAACCTCGTTGTCTAAGGGGATGAGAGTTTCTAGTCATTCTGGAGCAGTGTGCGGCTCTCTGGAGCATGGTTCTGTTTTAACCACCTAGGGGTACAAAGATTGTGTGAAAAGTGACATTTGAAAACAACAGCCTTAAGCTGGGAAGATGCCTAGGTCAATAAAGTGCTGGCCTTGCAAGCACAATGAATTTGATCTGGAAATCCACATTTTTTTTTTTTTTTTTTTTTTAAAGAAAAAGCCAGCAGAGGCAGGCGGGGGCCGGACTTACAATCCTAGTGCTGGGAAATGGAGACCAGTGAATCCCCGGGCACCACGGCGAGTCAGCCCAGCAACATGGCAGGTTCCAAGATACCAATGACCCTGTCTCAATAAAACAAAGTGGACAGCACCTGAGGAATGGCACCTGACAGGGCTGGCCTCTGGCCTCTGTTCACATGTGACACACACACACACACACACACACACACACACAGAGAGAGAGAGAGAGAGAGAGAGCCTTATTCCAACAGCAGTTTTCTGGACCAGTGCTTGAGGTTATCTTGCCCAAATCTCTCTAGATAAGGCTTGTCCTGGTCCCCACACCCTGTGCAGGTCTGTGCGATGCGCTCATGACTGACAGACCTTCCAACCATCAGCATATCTGAAATGCGTATTATTCTGTTTGTTCAAATGTTCATTTAAAAATATTTGCAGTCTTTCAAAAAACAGCGGTAGGGACCACAGAGAGCATCATGTGGGCCTTTCCCCAGGCCGCTGGAGCCTTCCATCTTACCCAACCCCAGCACCACGACCTGACTCAGGAAGTTCACAAAAGAAGCAGCCTGGTCAGTGACACGCTCATCACCATGAGTAGCGGAGCTCAATCCTCAGCACCCACACAAAACAGCCAGGCATGCTGGACAGGGTTTGTCATTTCAGTGCTGGTCCCTGGCTCTTCCGGCGGCCAACCTAGCCTACAGGATGAGCACCAGGCCAACCAAAGTCCCTGTGTCCATGGCGGGGTGGGCAGTAGCCAAGGACTGACTCTTGAGGCCGACCTCTGGCTTCTCACCTGTGTGCTAGTGTGTGTGTGAAGCTTCCTGCCCCCTCACACGGGCACATGCTCAAGAGGACGCACGCTCGGCAGCCCCATGCCAGCTACCCACCCGGTTCCCCGTTATCGGATGAGACTTCCATGAACAAGCCATGGACGCTTGCCTGGGAATCCCCCATTAGGCGTTCTGATCTCAGAATTTCAAATGGAAGGTTAGTTTAACATGAGAAAAAGTCAATAAGTTGTAGAGGTTTTGGATTCCGTGAATGTCCTGGGTTATCTCTGATGTAGCTACTAGTTTGAAAGCAAGTAACCTTGGGCCTCCTGTCTGCTTTCCGGGTGGAACTTGATAATCTCCCTGTAACTGCATTCCCCACATGAGCACAGCGCTGCACAGTGAGCAGAGCTTCCGCTGCCAAGGGGATGTTTAAGTTCTTTAGCTGGAGAGAGACCAGAGGAGCAACAGCAGCCATGCTAGCAGCTGTGGTCTTGACTTACTTTAAAGAATAAAAAAGAAAATATAGAGAGCTATATATTTTTTTTTCTTAAAGAAATGAATTATTCTTTGAAAGTTAGCCTATCTCTTAGGGGCACAGTGTGGAAAATTAGATTTTAATGGCTTCGAAATTGAGGTTCCCTGGGTCAATAGGAGTGGATACTTGACGTAAAATAACAAATCTATTAGAAGAAAATCAAATGTTTTGTTGTCCATCAGGAAGGCGGTCAGAGGACACTGAGCCTCTTGGAGAACTCTCCCTGTGTCTTTGTCTGGAAGCCGTCGGAAAGGCATTGTCTCTGCCCTGGTGTTTTGAGATCCCTGGGATGGCTTCCTTTTCTGGTGGTGGTGGGGTTCTTGGATTTGACCTGGGGCATTCCCAGGTTCACGGCCCACACTGCAGAAAGGGGTTGAATGGAGTTTGGCAACGCAGGTGTCTGTGTGAGTGGTCCTGACTACTCTAACACCCTCTGCTGCTTCACAGCAGGTTCTTCACACTCTTCTCAGTGTTGGTCAGAGTCGGGTTGGTTGTGCTACGGAAGCCAGGTGTGTTCATCTGTGTGCTTCCTGGGGCTGTGAGGCTGTGAGCTGCCCCGCCTTGGCCTCTGGTTTGTGAGTCAACATCCAGTTTAAGAAGTACCTTTTGGAAGTTAGCAAGCCAACCAACCATTTTTATTAATTATGTATTTCTTCCCACCCCTTATCTATCTATCTGTCTGTCTGTCTGTTTATCTATCTAAACCAAGACAGGTCTTATATCTAACTCAGGCTGGTCTTGAACTCATGCTCCTGCTGTGCCAGCTTCCCTTGTTCTGGGATTACAGGAACGTGCTAACATGCCTGCCTGATTAATTATATGTTTGTTGATATCCTCGGCAGTATTTACTCTGTGTAGAGCAAATGCCCAGTGCAGGGGTGATAGCTCAGTGTGTGGGCAGACCCGGCACTTAGGACCATGATCTAGTTAGAGAAACAGGCACAAATAAAAATGCTCCCTGGACCCATTTAACTCCAGGTGGCATGCCCACCTCAGGGAGGTGCCTGGAGAAATAGCATCCCATGAGCTAGTGATGCCCATGGATCAGCAGGAATAGAGATGTTGTTCCCAAGCCTGCAATGCAAGCCAGGGAGTGGATACACAGGTTGACAGATAAGTGGATAAGTCACCCAGCTTGTTGGGGGCAGGCCAGGAAGCCCCCAGACCCCCAGGTCTAGTGCTCTTCTCTCAGATATGGATTTGAAGAGAAGCCTTCCTTCTTTTCTTCATCATTCTGGGTCTGTCAGAGATGGAAAAGGAAAGGGTAAAGCTATGACCCAGCACATTGCA
The DNA here is from genome assembly GCF_907164565.1 of Psammomys obesus. Lineage (NCBI taxonomy): Eukaryota > Metazoa > Chordata > Mammalia > Rodentia > Muridae > Psammomys > Psammomys obesus. The sequence goes on along the minus strand of NW_026592710.1, from coordinate 2,913,730 downwards.
AAGCCAAGGATGCTGGGCAGTGTGATCAAAGGAGTTTTAGTATGGGGAAGCCCCAGAAATGGGATATAGAGAGCTTTACCCCAGAAGAGGCCCTCTCCTGTCTTGCTTTGGGGTATGACCAGTGGTTTGCTCATGACAGCGAAGAAGAGAGCTGGGGTCCCCTGCTCTCATTTCTGAAGAGCAGGACAGGGTGGGGAAGCATTGGGTTGAACATATTAGTGGCACAACCCAGGCCAGGGACCTCTGCCCTGCACTGCTCACCACACCAGTTCACAGGGAGGGGCCTCGATCCTGTTCTCATTCTGTCATTGCATGGCGAAGGGAGCTGTGGCCTGCAGTCTGCAAACTGAATGCATGAGTGTGTGGACAACACAGACTCTTAACAGGGGCCCAGCCACGTCTCCCAGCACATGGAAATCCAGACTAATATAGCCTTAGTGAGAATATCCCTCGGCATGGAGCTATGCATTGCTGTTGTATGGAGCTGTGTGTGATCTGTGTTGTATGGGGCTGTGTTGTATGGGGCTGTGTGTGATCTGCATTGCATGGAGCTGTGTGCACGGATGTTGTTTCACCAACATCCCTGGGTTAGAAGCTCAGTCCTTTAGTCAACCGTCAAAGATGTTTGGGAGTGGGAGCTTTGCGGTGACAGGGCTGTGAGGACTCTGCCTGTAGTCATGACGGGGTTAATACAAGTGGACTACTCAGTCACTGGGGGAGTCCTTCTTATAAAAGAGGGTTATCTCTGGAACTCTGGCTCCACTGACAAGATGTAATGCTGCCAGGAGGCCCCAGTTAGATGCCAGGCAGAAGACAGAGCCTTGCTTGTGGACTTTCCAGCCAGCAGTACCAGGGGTTCAACAAACCTCTCTTCTTTTTCAACTAACTGACCTCCGGTGTTTTGATATAGCAACACAGCATGAACTAAGAAACAAGATTCGTTTCATCTTGAGTTCAGTCCTGGCCTGAGGCTGAGCTAGAATCTGAGCTACTCTCTTCCTTCTTGAGAGTCATCTGTGCCTCCTCATCTGTCCTCTGCCCACCTCTTCATGAGCCTGCTTTTAACTCTGAGAATTACCTTCTTCTGGACTGCTGGACAATGCTAAATAGTGTGAGTCCATACTCATTTGATTAACAGTTTCCCTCCCTGGAAGGAGCAGGCAGGCTGTGCCTGGGTTCCCAGTCACAGAGAGGTGCTTGCTGGGAATCCACAGGAGCCCTCCCTGAAGAGAGCCCGCACCGCTGCCCCCGCCCCCAAGGGCAGTGCACACTCTGGGATAGGTGGCAGAGCTCCCCCTACCTGCCTCCCTTTTCTTTGACTATTTGAAACACAGTGGATACCAATTAACACACTACCAGCAACTATTACTGTTTTTCTGTTTATCCACAGACCCAGGATAATGTGGGGAAATGAACTGGAAACTTCCCGTGTACTTACCCAGCTATGCATTCACCAGAGCCTGTCTTCACGTTTCACTGAGAGATGTCATGCCCACAATGGGTGTACAGCCCCAGAGCGCAGCCGCCCCCAGCAGCCAGTGGACAAAGGGCACCAAGTAGGACTTTGACTAACAGGTGAAAGGCGTCCTTCTTCTGGCAGCAACTGCTGTGTGGAGGCCCAGCAAGCCCCTGTCACTCCAAGTCTCTCATGTCTCTCAAGTGTGTCATCTCAGGAGCTGGTAGGAAGGTTGCAGGACTCCTCCCAGGTACACATCATTCTCCCCTCTGGCCGAAGGCAAGGAGCAAATCTGTCTTCCTTAAACACAGTCATGGCAGAAGCATAGTTGGGGACTGAGATGTCAACTCAGAGGCTAAGCTAGCCCCAGGCACCCATCACTGGGCCCCCAAACCTCTATCACCTCATCTTGAAAACAGGGGAATGACTCACCTCTTATCACTGTTGCAAGAAGCCATGCTGTTGGGTTTCAAAGCCTTTGTTTCCTGCAAGTCAATGCCATTGTTCCCCTACAGGAGGGCCAGTGATCACATGAAAGCTCTGCAAACATTCAAGTTTGGGGTCAGAAGCCCTGGCTGCGTGCTGGGGTCACCTGGGGTTGTTTCAGACCTCTTGACTTCCAGGCTACACCCAGATGCTACCCAACCCACAATGTCAGAGTTTCTGAGGTACTGCTGAATTCAGAACTGCTAAAACCACCCACCCCTGCTTCCCTCCACTCCAGGAAGACGTGAGATCTGTCCCATCCATATGGTCAGGCCCCGAACCCTGGTATTCTGGTATTCTGGGCTTGTCTGTGAGGAGAGGTTTAATTGATGCAGGAAGACCTAACTTAAATAGAAAATGCCTGTGTTCAGTCCTGGACTGGAGAGCAGAAAAAAAGCCATATCTTTCTGCTTTTTGACTGAAATGCAGTGTCATCAGCCCAAATAAGTCCTTTCTCCCTTGAATTGCTCTGGCCACGTATGTTGTCACAGCAGCAAGAGAAGTAACTCCTGAAACTAAGATGCAGACCCACCGTGTTCTCTCCATAAATCCTGAGGCCCAGGTCGCTCACTGCCTGGACCAGGTGCCGGGAAAGGTGAAAGGTGTAACCCTCTTCCCTGGGCTACAACACTGGGGCCTGTCAGGGATGGCTGTGAGCCAGGGTCCAGGAGACTCTGGACCACAGGGCAGCTGGCCGTGCTGAGCCTGGGATCTGGACTGGATTTGTGTGCACATCTCATGTGAGTGTGTGTAGGCTGAAGGTCAGTGTTTGCTGTTGTTCCTTGGGAAGCTGTTCACCTTGGTTCTTGAGGTGGCATCTCCCATGGACTGCTGACTCAGAGCTTGCTAATTTGTCTGGGCTGAGTAGCCAGGGAGCCCCAGAGAGCTACCTGTCTCTACCTCCAGCTCTGGGATCAAACATGTTAGCACCATGTCACACTTTTTATTGTTTAGAAGTAGGCTTTGGGAATCAGACTCAGGTTCCCAGGAACAGTGACAGTGCAGCAACTGAACCAGCTTCCCGGCCACAGACTGGATTTTACAGCCCATGGCTGTGCTTCTGCTTAGCTAAAATCACCTTCCAGCCAACGAGGAAGAGGTCACTGTCATTACAAACAAGCTAGGCCTAAAAATCCCACCACAGCCCCGAGAACACGCCACAAGCTAGCTGGCCAAGCCTGAGAAGGGGTCAGCTTGTCCCCTGGGACGTCCCTCCTTCCCAAGGGCCTTGGGTGCTGAGGAAGGGGCCAGTGCCGTAGAGGACTGGGGTTCCCACAGAGCTCCTGGGTAGAAGTCCGCTGCAGAGGGGGCTCAGGCTGCTGCTGAAGCTGCAGGGCTAGCGTGATTTTCCCGGGGAAAGGCAGAGCCGAATTAAAACTCCAGGCCTTCAAGTCACCGCCAGCTCCCTCATGCCTCCTCGCTCAGCAGCCAGGAAGGCAGACTTCCTTGAGAAAGGATTAGCTCCCCACTTAAGGACTCTAGCGAGCCAGCCCCCTCTGATCCATCCTAATTTCATACCGTGGTGATTACTGAGTGCCGGCGGTTTAAATATTTATAGAAACACGGAGAAGCTGCTAATGGTTGAATCAGCTTCAAAGGCAGGTGATGACAGCACGTGTTCCACTAAACACACAATGGAGAGGAAGCAGAGGCGGGGACGGTAGCTGGGGGTGCTACATGGAACTCTGAGGAGCCGGCACTGTTGGCGTCATTTATTTGGGGGACGCAGTTTTGTCTGGGAGCTGTCCTCTGTCCCAGTAGCAGTCCAGCTCTCGAAGCTGATGTCCACCAGGAGTGGGCATCCGACTGAAAGTGGTCTCCCAGTGCCTGGGCTCGGGGCAGTGACCCCTCTCAGACTTTGATGCCCTTCCTTCCTCTCCTGATGGTGCAGGCTGAGCAGGCTTGCTGCTTACTGCCACGTGTCAGACATGGAAATAGACGTGGGCTTAAAGTGCAGCTCATTCAGCAGAGCACAGGCCTAGGATGTGGAAGGCTTGTGTCTGAACCCCAGAGACTCATCAGACGGCCTGGTAGCACACCCCTGTGATCCTCCATCTTAGGGGGTAGAAGGCCATAGGATTAGAGCTTTAAGATCATCCCTGGCTACATAGTGAGTTCAAATTAACCCTGGACTCATGAGACCCTATCCAAAACAAAACAAAAGCAACCTAACAAGCATAAAGAATAGAAAACAAAGAAGGGACAGACAAACCTGACTGCCCAAGTCCAAGGTCAAATAGCAAGGGGCTGTCAGGACTCCAGACCCCAACTCCAGCCGTGCCTTCTGTTGGTGTCTGGACTCCCTGGAGTGGACAGAGCAAGCCAGCTTTCTGGGGACCTCTGCCTCACCCCACCCCCGTTCTCCATGTTGCCAGCCTGAAGCCACCCTTCTTCAGGGACACACAAAAGAGCGTCCCTCTTTGTGCCCAGCTTGGCGGCTCAGCAGCTCGGCGGCTCAGCAGCTCAGCAGCTCCCTTAGCATCAATATGGACATCATATGAAGCAGAGCCAAAGCTGGTGGGAGTCATGGATCAGGACAGGTGTCCTCAGCCACCGCCCTTCTGAACTCCCCAGCTCTCCTCCCACCACCAAAGGTGATGTGTACTTAGGAGACAAAGGCTTCGACCCTGGGCTGTGACCTTTAAGCTCTTGGTCTCTTTCAAACTCCTGAGCTATAAGGTTGTTTATGTTTTATTTAAATCAAGTCACTTATTTCAATCTTAGATAAAATGAACTCTAAAATAACCATGAGATGAAGAGAAAACACAGCATTATATCTTGGTGCTTCTCACCTCCTTTGAAGGGTTGGGGTGTGTCGCCTGCTGCTGCCTCTGCTCAGACCCAGGTTCAGCAAGGTGCTGTAGGGGCAACAGCCGTGACCTCACTGACTCTGGGGGGGCTAGAGAGCAAGCAGCCAGCTTTCTCTGGCACAAAGTGCTCTGCAGTCCCTGCGTGCTCCCCAGAGCGCCTCTTCCCCCACACCCTGTCCTAGATAGTACCACGGGGGGCTTACGAGGTATGAGACAGAGCCTAGGAAGAGCTTTTTGGTGCTGGGGACATTAAGGGAGAAGGGGCTGGCATGGGATTGGGACACACAGCCTGAGTATCAGATCCCTTTGCATCTGTGAACTGAGGCTGTACAGGGCTGTTCTGTCTACCCTAGGCTGCTCAAACCCATGTGGGGATCCCTGCTTAAGCTGCCACTCAGGTCTCTTCATGATGGAAGCTACACTGTTATGGGTCACAGGATTTGGGGAATGGCAGCCTTTTACTTTACCACCATATGATGTTTGAATTCTTCTCCTGGCACTGGGGCACGTCAAGACACACCCTCACCAGGCACAAGATTGTCATGCTCACCTAAGCATCAGAGGCCTGGGCCCAGCCCGGATCACAGCCTCTGAGGGCTCAAGCATGGAGGCAATCTCTGAAAGGCTTGCACAGTGCCATCGACAGTGGGCCCAATGCCCCTGCCAGCATGGGCCCTTGACCTAATCCAACATCCACTCCTTCCCATCCCTAAGAAAGCAAATGGAGGTGCTTTGCAACCTGCCAGCACCATCTTTGTGGGTTGCTCATTAGGAGGGTTTTCTGCACGGGGCTCTGCTGGCTGCCTTACCCTCATTAAACCCGGAGCATAATGTGAGGATCGTTGGCCTATGCTTGAGGACATCGCTGTGATCTGTTTTATTCTTGTCCTGTTAGATGATAGCCATTAGCTTTTGGCCATCACCCGCGAATCTCCTCTGAGTGCTGTAAGTTTTGCTGTGGTAGAGTCCACTCACAGGAGACAAGAGAGCCACGCTGCTAGTGCCCCATGGACAACTGTGCAGCCTGTAAACCCGGAGGCAGAGACGAAAGAAGGTGGAGTGTTTGGAGTCAGTGCATCCATGTGACCTTGGCTCTTCATAAACTCTTCTGGGAACATCTTTATTGACACACCCAGAGCTGTGCTTCCGTGGTGCTCTGGCCAAGGCAGCAATGAGGATGACCATGGCACTCACTTCACCCTGTCAGATGGTCAGCTGAGTGTGGTGTACACTGAGTGAGGAAGCAGGCCAGAGGATGAATGTCACCTGAGACCTACAGTTAGTGCCGGGGGTGGCCGCTGCCTCCATTTGCCTCCAGATGAAACGGGACTTTCTCAGTGAGGCTGCTTTCTCACTCATTCTTCTTCCATCACGCATCCATTCACTCTTTCATTCAGCGTGGCCCAGTTGCTTCTCTGTTACTGTGATGAAACGCCAACCAAAATTAACTTGGTGAGGAAAGGGTTACCGTTCACCAGGGAGGCTGAAAGCCAAGGCATGAACTCAAAGCAAGAACTCTGAGGCAGGAACTGAAGTGGAGGCCATGCAGGAACAGTGCTCAGTGATTCGCTCCTCATGGCTTGCTCAGTTTGCTTTCTTAGAGCACCCAGCAGCACCTGGCCTGGGGCGGTGGCAGTGGGGTGGAGGTAGGATGGGAGGAGGCATTTATCATATCACATCCATTGTGAATCGAGAAAATACTATCCTCAAAGCTATAGACCACTGTAGTGAGGTGATCCCTCAGCTGAGGTTCTTCCCAGGTGTCCTGGCTGGTCTTATGTCACCTTGACACAAGCTGCAGCCATCTAAAAGGGCAACCTCAATTGAGAAGATAACTTCATAAGATTCAGTTATGGAGCCTTTTTTAACATTAGTGACTGATGGGGGAGGGACCAGCTCATTGCAGGCGGTGCCATCCCTGGGCTGGTGGTCCTGGGTTCTGTAAGAAAGCAGGCTGTGCAAGCCAGCAAGCCAGTAAGCAGCACCCCTCTCGGCTTCTGCTTCAGCTCCTGCCTCCAGGCTCCTGCCCTGTGTGAGTTCCTGTCCTGACTGCCTCCAGGGACGGACTGTGATAGGAAGTGTGAGCCAAATAAGCCCTTTGCTCCCCAAGTTGCTTTGGTCATGGAGTTTCATCACAACAAGATTACTACCTTAAATAAGATACCGGGTGAGTCTAATTTGTGTCAAACTTTTCTGTAGTTGTGACAAAAACTAACTAGCTCTATGGGTATTATTTTTCCCAAATGTTTATGTATGTGAGCAATATATGTGCATACGTGTAGTCATATGTATGCTATGGTATACACGTGTGTGTGTGTGTGTGTGTGTGTGTGTGTGTGTGTGTGTAGGCCAGAGGACAATCTTGATGTCGGTTATTATCTTTGAGACACATCCCCTTTGTTTCGTGCCACTGTGTGTACCACGCTCTCTGGCCTGAGACCTTCTCTGCCTTCTGCTTGGATCTAGAAACACTGACAAGACCGATGTGTGCTGTGTCCAGCTCCATGTGGGGTCTCGGGATCGATTGCAGCTTCTTACACGTGCACAGGGATGTCTTTACCCCCAGCTGTCTCCCAGCCCCTCAGTGAGTGTTTTTGAGTCTTTACATCTTTTTTCAGACTCTTTGCTAGAGTGCTGAGTGTAGGAAGATTAGTGAGAGCATGTGGTCGGCCCCCTGCTGCTCACAGGAGAAAAAGGAGTCTGAGGTGGGGCCATAACTCATTTCCAGGTGTTTGCAGCAGGGAGCGAGTGGCTTTGAATCCAAATGGGAGAAGGACACAGGACGTGTGACAGGCCACACTGGTCTTTTCTGCTGATACGTGTGGATGAAGGTGCTTGCAAATGGGTGAGCGAGTGTGTGCATTGGATGAGCATGTGTGTGGGTGTGTGGGGTGGGTGAGCATGTGTAGGCACATGGGGGCTTCTGCTCTGGTGAGCCCATCATCGGCTCTGTGACATGGGTCTGATGACATCCATCCTGGGTTCCCACTTCTGCCCTGAGCCAAAACCTCCCCCTGGGCCTCGGGGAGGAGAGATCAATGTCTTCACACACTGAATTATGCCAAGCACACACATACCGTTAATTTATGGAAATGTCAGATTGCTTTAACTATTATCCTGAACTTCTGTCCTCCAATAAATGGCTTCATTTCCTCCCAAGGATAAAGCACTCCAGTATTTTCAGCTGACCAGTTCAGCTCAGGCACCCTAATGCATTCCTTCCTCAGAGGACGCATACTTCACAGGCAGACTCTGGGGTAATGACACCCCATTTCTAATGACTGTCACAGTGCTGGCCAAATGCATTCCATGCATTAAGGCCAATGCTGCTGCCAAGATGGGCGCATCCTCTGGGATAGATGACCTTATCTCCAGAGTGTTCCCCTGCTCCTGCCTGGGGAAGAAACGCAGAGCAGACATGTCTAGCCTGTGCTGCCTCCAGGGCTTAAGAGAGAGGGAGGGAGAGAGGGAGGAGAAGGCAGAGAGAAAGGGAGAGGGGAAGGGGAGAAAAAGGCCAGAGTGTGGAGAGGAAAAACGGAGGTGAGAGGGAGAGGCAGATGGCGTGTTACAAATCACCATGCAGCCCGCTATGTTTCTGCCTTTTTGCCAGTTTGATGAGGTTGGACCATTGGCTCTTGCCAACTTCACCACAGCAGTCCAGTTTGGGACTACTTCTGGAATGAGTCCCAGTGCCCGACCCCATGTTCTGGGGCAGCTCAGGCCCTGACGAATGTTGAACAGTACAAGATCCTGGGCCTCACCTACACATGCTCCTGGACTCGGTCCAGAAGGTTCCACTGGAGACGTCTCGGCAGCCCTTCTGAGCTGGCTGAGTTTTCTCTGAGCTGCAGTTGGTTGGCTGCAGGTGGGTGAGGGAGTCAGGGAGGCCCCACCCTGCCTGTGCATGTTGGGCAGTAAGGGAGGACGGTTTGGTCATGATTGCTGAGGTCAGGTGGTCTCGAGAAAGTGACTGACTAGGCTGACTGAGGCAAAAGGAACCTCTTTCTCGTCATGGCTCGGGGCTGTGCAAATTACTGCAACAAACAAGATAAAGGTTAATTGGATGAAACACAAGGTTTTGCAGAAAAACACCACTTTTCACTGGATGCAGCAACACCTCTCCAGGCGATCACACCACCCCATAAACTGCATCAGGACAGAGTAGGTAGGTAGGGTGTGAGCAGGGGTGGGGGAGGGGAAGGAAGGGGGAGCGGGGAAGGGGGGAGGGGGAAAAGAGGCAGGAAGGGAGACTGAGGCCTCACTGACTTACAGCTGAATAACCGGAAAGAGGAAGAGCACATAATCTGCCATAGCTTTTTGATCCACATCCTTTCTTTGTCCTTGACCTTGAAAGGTCAAGGCAGGAAGGGGCCCAGCCTGCCCCTGACCTGCGCTTGGCTTGACCTCTCTGTGCTCTGTCTGTCCATAGCCAATGCCCTTTTCATTGGGTTTTCTCGTCTGGACCTTGGCTTTGGAAAATCTCAGGTTACAGCAGAGTTAGGAAGTGGACACCTTCCCAACCCTGGTTAAGACTCATGGGGAAACAGAGCCAAGGCTCTTTGGGACCTGAAAGCATGCTTCCCACCAATGCCTCATCACTACTTTTTATTAGTAGTCATCTTAACACAATTAATTAATTATTTCTTGTTAATACAATGAAAGAAGGGAGTCAGCAATTCATCCAGAAAGGAAACTGACACATAGTTCCCCCCAGAAGATACAGTTTATTAGAGAACGCCTTGACACTACCATGAGGTCTAACGGTGGAAGAGCTTGTCAAAGAAGCAGTGGAATATACGGAGAACAGAGCTTGATGGGACTGTAAAGGGAGGGAGAGGTGTAAAGTCTGGAGAGGAGCTTCAGTCAAGAGTGAAAATGAGGAGCCGGACAGATGCCCCAGTGATTAGGGACACCGGCTGCTCTTCTAGCAGACCCAGGTTCAGTTCCCAGCACCCCCACGGTGACTCACAACTGTTGATCACTCCCTGTCCGGGAGCTCCCATGCTGTCTTCTGGCTTCCAGGTGCCCCAGGTGTGCATGCAGACAGACATCTGTAACACATGAAATAAAGACAAGTGAGTCTTTCTAAAAATAGTGCGAGTGAGAGAAACAGAGAAACATACGTGAGAGACACATGAGAGATGATGGTGACTGATAGATCAACAGACAGAGGGACAGACAGACAGCCCAAAGTGCTATCATACAAGAGGGAGGCCAGAGGAGACTCTTCAGAGACCAGCCTAGAAAGCACCTCCTTAAAATTTCCCCTGACCCTGAGAACAAAGGGAAGAGTTGACACTTCATAGCCTTTTAGGACAAGCGGAACTTTTCACCCCACCTGATTTAGTATGTGAGGAAGAGCTTGGGAGATCCAGGTCCTGGCTGAAACTGTGAGTCAGGAGCTGCTTCAAGGCTGAGACACAGACGGCTTAACTCTGGGCAGAGGCCTGCAGGGCGGTGTGGCCTGATTTAGGCTGTGGGAGCTGAGCCACGGGAACAGGCCCATGCTTTAGCACTTTGCATGTGTTTATTGGACTTCTGCATCCCAAGCTGGCCTCGTCTTTGCTTCATCACTGATCTTCCACCTCCTCCACCTCCTCCTCCTCCCATGTTGGCTGTGGAGTGTCCTGCCACGCCTTGTTCATGCGGTGCTTAGGCAACCACTCTGCTGGGTTAGCCCCAGCTGCAGCTGGGATTGTTGCTTTAAAATAAAACAACTCGAATACAGAATACTTTCCTATCAAGAACATCCCAAGTATAAGGCGTGCTTGGCCTCTGGGTGCGTGGGGACGCAGGTGGGAGCCGTAAGGTCCGAGGCAGGAACAGGTAGGTGTGCCATCCTCAGCTGGGATGAGGAGAAAGCCACCAAGAGGCCTCAGCTGGTCACATCTGTGGCGTGTTGTGTCCTTCCTCCATCAGACAAGCAGAGAGGAGGAGCTGGAGAGAAGGCTCAGCTCTCAAAGGGCATGTATTACTCTGGCAGAGGGCCCTCTTTTGAATCCCAGAAGGCTGACAACTTGTAAATCCAGCTGCGAGGCATCCACCGCCCTCTTGCCCTCTTCTGGCTGCTGGATACACTCACATGCACACAGTCACTATTTACAGAGAATTTAAAAAGAGAATGTGTTAAAGGTGCTACACCCTGAAGAGTGACAGGTAAGCCAGGGGTAGTCAGGAAGCCCTGGGCTCTGAGTCCATCTCTGGCTTGGCTTGGTGGAAGCGCCCTTCCTGTGGGGAATTACAATGAGCTCCTCGTCAGGTTCTTAAGCCGTTCATAGTGAGATGATGACTTTCCGAACTCACACAGGGTCTCAGTTTTCTCCAACTCACCCCACCCCCATCTTTATCTGGGTTGATAAAGTCACTCTGGATGTGACTTGGGATGGAAAACAATAATAGGAAATTATTTTCTCAGTCCAGGTAAATGAATACAGCCTGTAGGAAAACCAGCCTGGGTTATGTTTACTTGAGGTAATGACTCTCCTCCTGCATACATCTCTTTTCACAGCCCTGTCAGAAAGAGCTTCCTTTCTCCTCTCATTTCATCAAGCTTGTCACCCACTCCTGACTTCCAACACTGGAAGGGGGCCGGGGGAATTGCTTCCTTCCTGGGTGCCCACTGCAGTTCCTCTTTGTCACTTGGAGAAAGAGCCTAGATTTGCCCAGATTTTATTCTGTAGCCTACAGCTCTGGGACCCTCAAACCCAGGTGATGACACACAGGGAGTGCCTGGACTCTAAGTCCCAGGGCAGCAGCTGTCCCCTCAAGCCCCCTGGACTCTGTCTAGGACCCTCCAGTACCTAACCGCTCTTGTGGACTGGGCTCACAAGTTGGATTCTGCAAGGACACAAGATGTGTCAACCCAGAAGGCAAGTTGAGCCAGCATGAGAACAGGCCTCCTTCAAGCCATGGGGGAGGGGGCGCAGTTCCAGTTACTGAGAATAAGTGCTTCCCTGTAGGTTGAGGGGAGGGAAGTGGGGGGGAGGTTGGGAGAGGCACAAAGTCTCCTGGTCTGTCAGGCATGAGGTCCTTGTATCGGTGCCCACCATGGCACGGTGGGGGTCTGAAGTAAAGGCAGCCCCTCTGCCAGACACAGCAAGACTTACTGGTTTTTAAAAAGGTGGGTGCTGTATAGTGAGGGGGTGGAGGTCCATTTACATCCCCAAGCCACGTGGGCCTGAGAGGCAGGGCCCCGGGACATCAAGAGCACATTCTTAGATACCCGGGTAAATGGAGACTTCCCCACAACACCAGGCCTAGCTCATACGTGTCCTGTGAGACGTGATATGTGTGAGACGTGGTGAGGTGTGACGGCAGTCAGGCTCCTCCAGTCCCCCGTGAAAAGGCAACTGAGTGTGTTCTTTCCCTACCTCCTTCTGTTGAGGGCATATTTTTCTGAACGGTCTGCTTATAAAGCAGGACACCAAAGGGGAGGAGGAGGGAGAAGGAGTGGAGAAGGAAGAGGAGAAAGAACAGTGAGAGGGAGAAGGAGGGGAAGGGGAGAAAGGGAAGAGGAAGGGGGGAGGAGAGGTTGTGGAGAAGCGGAGGAGACAGCAGCAAGGCTCTGTAACAATCATGTGCCCTCGCCTGGTGGGGCAGAGCCCACTGTGCCTTCTCAATGAGAATTCGGGCCATCAGAAAGGACATTCTCCAGGTTAGTATTGGGGACCCCTGAGCTCTACAATGAATGTTCACATTAACCAAGCCTGGAGATGGAGGGATTCGAGAAACATGAGGCATGACTGCTCTCTGCAGAGGGTCGGCCAGGCACACAGGCTTCTGCACACGCTCTTTTCTTGATTTGTGTACCTTTTCCTTCACAGAAACGAAGGCCCATGAGCTACGGAGGTCATTGCTGTAAGGTATGTGTCCCTTATCTGAGGTGACCTAAAGAAAGCTGGAGAGGCCTACCCAAGGCCACCCAGCAAGCCTCCTGACCTAAACCACGCCTTTCTCTAAGATGTAGTTACCTAATGCCTTGACTGTTTCTGATCATCTAGGACTCTCTCTCACACACACACCTGATGCATACACACACACACACACACACACACACACACACACAAAACACAGTTTGTTGTAGCTAAAAGTAGACTATAGGAAACATTTTCCTTGGCAACCATCAGCCCTTTTATAACCTGTGCACCGTGTCTTCAAGCACCAGGGAACACATCCCATCCTTGGCCTTCAAGGGAGGGCAACACAGGAAATAGCCCTTAGAACAATGTTTTGCTTCTGCCCAGATGATAACATGAGCTGTCTTCTGCGTGCTAACCTGCATCTCCAGCACCAGGGCATACGTGGTCCCCTTCTGATTCCACACTCTTCTTCAGCAGTGATTTTACACATCGCTGGTCAGACACATCTATGGGACATACGGGTCTTCGCTTTGAGCTTCTCTACCCGAAGTTGGAGCCCAAGAGCTAGTATGTGATTTCAGAAGTGACCTCCTTCTGAATGGCAGCTGGGGACAAACCCTGCTCTGCTTTCTGATGTCTACACTAACAAATGGGAGTATTTCTTTTAACGTAAACACCCGTATACCTACAACAGAGTTATTTGCAAGGCTGGTAGTTCTCAGTGGGCATGCTCAGTGATTAGGCATGTTCATGACTTGGGTTCTCCTCCTGGGTCTCTGAGCAATGAGGCTGCAGGGTCTGTAACGCTGAGCTCTGCCCGTCAGAGCTGGCTGTCAGCACTCTGCCAGAGATGGCTGGGACTAGAGAGGGCCACTGGTCTGAAATCACCCCAGCCTGGGGCCTTCAACCACAGACAGAGACATTGCCTTACCTTTCTGAGTCCATGGGCAAGGAGTGGGCTGACTGGCTCCTCCAGAGGATTCTGGCCTTGACTGGCCTTTCAAGGTCATATCTCTTACTATCTGTGTTCCTCTCTCCTTTTTATGAGAATACTAGATTAGCACGAGCATATTATGAGCATATTAGATTATGGTCTAACCAAATGTCCTTGATCTATTGATTACATTGCTAAAGACCCCACCTCCAAATAAAGTTATATTTGAGTACTCTGGGGTACTGAGGGTTAAGACTGAAGAGATGAAGATGAAGGTGTCTCCCTCCATCTAATAACAGCCACTTCCTGGGGCTATCCCCTCCCACCTCGCATATTGTTAGAGATGATGTCCATAATAGATGAAATAAAAAGAGCCCCAGACTTAGTTCAATGACTGTTTACATGCCTAGTGCAAGTCAGCACAAGGGTCTAGTTCAATCCCCAGTACTGACACGGAAAGTCATTTAAAAGGTGAAACAGCCTGTGGCTAGGCACAGTTTTGCGTAGATGTTCAGCCATTCTAGGAAAGCTGCTATGCTTTGGGGCTGGTGTCTGCAGGCTGACTGAGCCTGCCCTGACCTAGAGAAATGCCCATGTTAGTGACTCGGAGCTCTCTGAGAACACAGAACTAGAGCTTGTGATATAGACGTCATCTGAAGCCGGAGAACAGGTGTGGCTCTGGACACCTGGCCACAAAGGGAGGGAGGTGGTGTTTAGAAAGGAAGCAAGGTCCTGCCGAGCTAGGGCTGAGTGTTGGGCATGTGTAGCTCCTGGTGTGGAGAGAGGTGCCACCAGAAGAGGAAAAGGCAGAGCGAGCCAGGTTTTGGGGGGGTGGGGGTGGTGGTGACACAAATGGCAGGCACAGTGGTGGCAGCTGGAGAAAATGTGGACAAAAGAATTTTATTTAAGATTAAGCATTCACACCTCGTTTTTAAATGGTGAGAAGCTGCTTGCTTAAAAACATCCAAGAGTGGGGCTAATTAGGGATTAAAGTCCTCAAGAAGGTGTAAGGAGAGAGAAAATAAAAGGCAGATAATGTGGAGGGGGATTAACTTCGGCTGTCTTCTCTTCTGATCAATTAAGAACAAGGAACAAAGGGATGGGGTGCCACATTTGAGCTGACTGAAGACAGCCGCTAGCTGAACACAGGAAGGGAGCCTGCCTTCACTGCCGCACTTACACTGCCTGTTAGGGATGCTGTGAAGGAGGAGGTGATGATGAGGTGGGAAGAAGCTGACAGGATGGAGAATGGGGTGGGGGAGCTGAGGGGGTTCAGGGGATGGGGATTGAGTGTTGAAGGTGGAGAGGGACTGACTGAGAGAGAGGGATTCCTGGGACTTACTGCCAGCCAGTCTAACTGTAGCTTCAGTAAGAGACCTTGATTCAAACAGTAAGGTAAAGAGCAACTGAGGAAGGCACCCAGCACTGAGCCCAGCCTCCAATAGTGCACACACGAGTGAGTGCACAGACACATGCACACACAGGCACGTGCGAGCACACACACCACTCTGATCTGACACATAGGTTTGCTTTCTCTTGTTAACCTTCTTGTTAGCGATATCAGTGAATGTCTGTGATGGGCAGGGAAAGGATGGGCCCCACAAGACCATCTTAACAGGTGAAGGGGGACAGTAGAAAGGCACTTACAGGGAAAATGAGTCTCTAGGAAGATAAGTGGGTGTTCAGCGGCACAAGGCAGAGATAAGAAAGTATGTGATAACGCCTGTGCAGGCCCAAGCGGCTTCACTGTCTCTTTCAGGAAGTTGCCAGCACCCTGGAGAAGGAATCTGGGGGCACCAGGAACATGTCTACCCAAGGGGGCAGGTAAGCAGCTTCATGGGCTGGCTCAGATAAGGGAAGCTGTGCTGGCTTTCCTCTTGAAGCCATTAAAGGTGGAGTGTGTGAAGCCTGAAGTAATCTTCACACCAAAATATAAAGACCCACTAATTCTGGATCAAAACCACCCATAGGTGAAAGGCAGTATGTTAGGTCACCTTTCTTAACTACTTTCATTTGTTTGCCCACCCATTCATCCGCCCAATCATTCACTCATTCACCCACTCATTCACTTTCTTTTTTTTTTTTACTCATTGTTTTTTTAATTTTTTATATTTTTTTTACTATTAATTACACTTTATTCATTTTGTATTCCCCCATAAGCCCCTCCCTCCTCCCCTCCTGATCCCACCCTCCCTCCCCCTTCCTCATGCATGCCCCTCCCCAAGTCCACTGATAGGGGAGGTCTTCTCCTTCCTTCTGATCTTAGTCTATCAGATCACCTCAGGAGTGGCTGTATTGTCATCTTCTGTGGCCTGGTAAGGCTGCTCCCCCCTCAGGGGGAGGTGAGCAAAGAGCAGGCCAATCAGATTATGTCAGAGGCAGTCCCTCTTCTCATTACTGTGTAACCCACTTGGACACTGAACTATCATGTGCTACATCTGTGCAGGGGTTCTAGGTTATCTCCATGCCTGGTACTTGGTTGGAGTATGAGTCTCAGGGAAGTTCCCTGTGTTCAAGTTTTCTGGTTCTGTTGCTCTCCTTGTGGGGTTCCCGTCCTCTCCAGCTCTTACTACTTCCCACTTCTTACGTAAGATTCCATGCACTCTGCCCAACAGTTGGCCATAAGTCTCAGCATCTGCTTTGATTGTCTGCAGGGCAGAGGCTTTCAGAGGCCCTCTGTGGCAAGTTCCTAGGTTGTTTCCTGTTTTCTTCTTCTTCTGAGGTCCAGCCTCTTTGCCTTTCAGGATGGGGATTGAGCATTTTAGTCAGGGTCCTCTCTCTTGCTTAGTTTCTTTAGATGTACAGTTTTTAGTAGGTGTATACTATGTTATGTCTATATGAGTGAGTATATACCATGTGTGTCTTTCTGCTTCTGGGACAGCTCACTCAGGATGATCCTTTCCAGTTCCCACCATTTACCTGCACATTGCATGATTTCCTTATTTTTCATTGCTGAGTAATACTCCATTGTGTAGATGTACTACAATTTCTGCATCCATTTTTCAGTTGAGGGGCATC
Organism: Psammomys obesus; assembly: GCF_907164565.1. Taxonomy (NCBI): domain Eukaryota; kingdom Metazoa; phylum Chordata; class Mammalia; order Rodentia; family Muridae; genus Psammomys; species Psammomys obesus. The sequence continues at coordinate 2,897,167 of NW_026592710.1, read as the reverse complement.
TGGGCTGTTTCCAGCTTCTGGCTGTTACAAATAAAGCTGCTAGAAACATGGTTGAGCAAATGTCCTTATTGTGTACTTGAGCCTTTTTTGGATATATGCCTAGGAGTGGTATGGCTGGGTTTTGAGGAAGCGCTATTTCTAGTTGTCTGAGAAAGCGCCAGATTGCTTTTCAGAGTGGTTGTACAAGTTTACATTCCCACCAGCAGTGAAGGAGGGTTCCCCTTTCTCCACAACCTCTCCAGCATGTGTTGTAAGTTGAGTTTTTCATCTTGGCCATTCTGATGGGTGTAAGGTGAAATCTCAGGGTGGTTTTGATTTGCATTTCCCTAATGGCTAATGACGTTGAGCATTTCTTTAAGTGTTTCTCTGCCATTCGATATTCCTCTACAGAGAATTCTCTATTTAGCTCTGTTTCCCATTTTTTAATTGGATTACTTGGTTTGCTGCTTTTCAGCTTCTTTAGTTCTTTATATATACTGGATATTAGTCCTCTATCAGATAGAGGGTTGGTGAAGATTCTTTCCAAAAGCAATCTACAGATTCAATGCAATTCCCATCAAATTACCAACACAATTCTTTACAGACCTAGAAAGAAAAATTCTCAACTTCACATGGAATAACAAGAAACCCAGAATTGCTAAAACAATCCTCTACAGTAAAAGATCTTTTGGGGGTATCTCCATCCCTGATCTTAAGCTGTACTATAGAGCAACAGTAATAAAAACTGCATGGTACTGGCATAGAAACAGGATGGTGGATCAGTGGAACTGAACAGAAGACCCAGAAATAAATCCACACACTTATGGACACCTGATTTTTGACAAAGATGCCAAAACCATACAATGGAGAAAAGACAGCATCTTCAACAAATGGTGCTGGTCCAACTGGATGTCTACATGTAGAAAAATGAAAATAGATCCATACTTATCACCCTGCACAAAACTAAAGTCCAAGTGGATTAAAGACCTCAGCATAAAACCAGACACATTAAATCGGTTAGAAAAAAAAAAAGTGGGGAATACCCTTGAACTCATTGGTACAGGAGAAAACTTCCTGAACAGAACACCAACAGCACAGGCTCTAAGAGCAACAATCAATAAATGGGATCTCATGAAGCTGAAAAGCTTCTGTAAATCAAAGGATACTGTCATCCAAACAAAACGACTGTCTACATATTGGGAAAGAATCATTCACTCACTTTCATTCATTCAACAAAGCCTCACTGAAAGTGGACTCTGGGTTAAATATTGCTGTTGTGCTTGTCTAGGTACACGTGAGGGAGAGAAGGCAGATGGAGGTCCCTGCCTTCGTGAGCCATCCACCTCAGCAAGCAGATAGATACTTTTCTAGAAAAAACAGAAAGCAAAGTGAAACTTTTGATGGAGGAGTAGATGTATGCTGTCAATCAAGACCACACTTGAGGTAGGAAAACTGAGCTTTACAGTATGTGATAGATATGAGCCTGTGAGAGACATCTCAGGTGACAACTGTAATCTTCTCTCCTTTCCCAAGAGGCTCCTGTCTATCATGCAAAGTGCAGTCAGTCTACCCCAAGACTTCCCAAACTTACAATTCCAATAGTACTTAGAAATCCAAGCCCTGAGCCTCCTCTGAGACTCAAGGCAAACTCTTTAGAGCCCTGTAAAGAGAAAGGGAAGAAGAGCCAAGATGATATTTTAGTCCACAGCACTACAAATAGACAAAAAAAAAAAAAAAGAAAACCAAACCAAACCAAACCAAACCAAAACAAAACAAAACAAAAACAACCAACAAAAAGAAAGTCATGTATTTCCAACTTCTTGAATTTACACCACAAAAACATCTTGTGTACCTACCACAGTTCCTATTGGTTCAGAGAATGGCATCCAATAAACAGTGAACAGGTGTGGTGGGTGGACGGGTGAGTGTATGTACGTATGTATGTATGTCTGTATGTATGTTTACATGTATGAATGAGAATGCCCTCATAGGCTCATGTTTTTGAATGCACAGTTACCAGTTAGTGGAATGGCTTGCGAAAGATTAGGAAGGTGTGGCCTTGTTGGCGGAGGTGTGTCACTGGGGTGGGCTTTGGGGTGTCAAAAGCCCACACTATGCCTAGTCTCTGTTTCTCAGACTGTAACTTGTGGATCATATGTGAGCTTTCAACTACTTTAGCACTATGTCTGCCTGCCATGATGATAATGGACTAATCTCTGAAACTGTAAGTAAGCCCTTAATTAAATGCCTTGTTTTATATCTTGCCTTTATCATGTTGTCTTTTCATTGCAATAGAAAGGTAACTAATACAGAAGGGTAAGTGAGTGGACCTATGGCTGGATGAATGGATGATTAAGTGGGTGTATAGATACGTGCACTCTTGATGCACAGATGCGTGGATGGATGAGTGTATGGGTGGATATAAGGATGACTGGGTGGATAAAAGAGTGGCTAATGGATGGATGAGCATATGTATGCATGCACAGGTGGTTGGATGGATGAATGGATAAGTATGTGTATGTATAGAAAGATGGGTATATACTGTATTTGTAGGTGGGAAAATGGGCATTAAGTTATCTACTTCATTATAGCAAAATATTGCCTAGGGAGACCTCCTAGTCCAGGCCCTGCTCTTTTGAGTAATTTAATGAATAAACAAAAGTTTTAAACATCCCATTATTTTTAAAGATAATTTTACTGAACACAGACCCATTGGGGGCACTGGCTGGCTGTTCCATTCCTGCCTGCGCAGAAGCTTTATTCCCAGCGGAACGAACAGGAGCCGAGCAGGGCCAGCCCTTCTGACCAGCACACAGTTGATGCACAGTTGCTAACAGCAGACACAGTTCACAAAATGTGAACACCATGCCAGGCCGTCAGGCAGCAGTGGAAATGCCCCAGCAGGCTCGGGCTTCCTGCCGGTCCTGCGCCAGCAGTGGTGAATAGAGCATCAGGACAGGTTTTGGCTTGTAAAATGAGCACACGGGGAGCAGGATCCATGACTGCCCATGAAATCTAACAAATATGAGCACACGCCTGGAGTGGCTGCTGCGACTAATAAGTCTGCTTTGAATAGAAATTCGCCCAGCACAGGATGACAAGCCTCGGGTGGCCCGTGCCCCGTGGCCGCTCCTGCAGCCCCAAGGAAAGCAGGCACAGCCCGTGACTGCACAACAGCCAGAGACACCAGCACCGGTCTTAAAGAGGTCGCTGTTATCTGGCACCCTGAATTCCGACTTACATTTATTTCTATTGATTCATGCTCATCTCCGCTACAGGACAAGATACCAACCAGCCACCCATTTGTAGAGGAAAAATATGCTCCTGTGGAAAGCTGCATCCCCTATAGCGTGGCATTCCGGGTGAGCTGCTGGCTCCTGCTGCCACCTCCCAGCTTCCCTGAAGCCCTGGGTACGTGGCAGGTCACTTAGAGATAAGCAGAGCATGCTCTAGATACATTTCTCCCCACTTTGGAGAAACAAAACAAGAAAGAAAGCAAGCGAGCTCACCTTCATGTGCAATGCTCCCTCACTGGGAGCATCCAACCGGTTCCTCAGACCATGAGAGCAAAACGAAGATCTTACCAAGTTCCCTCGAGTATCTTCAGGACAGCCTACATCTTACCTGCTGCTGAAAAGTCATTTTTAACACATACAAGTATGTGTCCAACAGCAATTACATACCTAGGTCATGATCGTGGGTTTGCTCATGGCGAGATATGAGCTCTCACTAAAGTATAGGCTAGTCTTGGAATCCTAATAATCCTCCTGCCTCAGTTTCCCCAGTGCTAGGATTTATAGGCGTGAGACACCATGCCTGGTCATAGAGTGATTTTAAAGAATATTTTGTCTTCAAGGAAAGCATCTCACAATAGAAAATGAAAAGTTCAGAAACACACATCGTCTTTTCCATATTTTTTAATCAATATCACAGGTCTCCAGGCCCTTCCTCCTCTCATGGGCTGTGCGCCGGTTAGTTTTAACTGTCAGTTTGACTCATCCTAGAATTACCTGAGAGGAACGTCTTAATGAGTCACCTATAGTAGGTTATCCTGTGGGCATGTCTGTGGGGGACTGTCGGTTGTTCAATGATGTTGGAAGACTCAGCCCACTGGAGGTGACATCATTTAACAGGTCGGGCCTTGGAGTGCATAAATGAAGGGAGAAAGCAAGATAAGCAAGGATCTGACTTGTTGGCAGTACTGTCGTGTGTGTGTCAGTCCTGTGTAAGGCATGGCCATGTCCCCACACAGTCCAGCTGATGATCTAGCTTGATGAGACTTGAGTCAGCTTGACTCCTCCAGTCCACCAATGTACAACCTGGAAAAAAACCCAGTTTCAGGGAGGACCTGTATTTCTGTCCCGTGTGAGTTTAGTGGACCCCTCTTTGGATGCTACACCACCAGATCTGATCAGGCTCCACCATCTCCCACGAGGGGGCTGGTCACTGTGCCTGTCTGCAACCAGAACCCTATTACTTTGGTTTAGCTTGAATTCTTTGCCGCCGAGTTTTCCTCTTAGTCCCTTTCTACCCACTGACCCCACCCCGCTCCTGGCCCTGGCTGTCTGCAGAACAGAGACCACCGTGGTTCCCAGCATGGTCCCTGGCGATCGAGAACCACCCAGAGACAGGCCTCTGGGCCAGCCCCTGAGAGGTTGCCTTCATGGGTTAACTCAGGGCTCACTCACTGCTGTTTTGTGGGATGGAGTCCCAGATTTCAAAACTGTGGAGCGTGAGCTGGGAACTGCATCATCTCTCCTGTGTCTGACTGCAGAGGCAGCATGACCACCTGCTCCATACCCCTTCCATGCTGCCTTCCTGCCATGACGCGGTGCTAGAGCGTGAGGCAAAATAAGCCCTTTCTCCCTTAACTTGCTCTTGTCAGGATAATTTCTCACAGAAGCGGGAGAGGAAAAGACAGCCTCCTTTCTCACTTTAACAAACGCTGTGAATTATTGTTTGGTGTGTTTTGTCTTTTACATGACACAGAGACAGAAATGGTCCCCTGGTCAAGTGTAAGCTCTTCACTCATCAGAATCCTTGTGTGGGATCCTCTGCTCCTCTGCTGACAGTGGGATGCTGAGACTGTCGACCTGACATGACCTAGAATCACCATGGAAACAAACACCTGAGCATGTCTCGGAGGGATTTTCTAGACTAGGTTAACTGAGAGGAAGGTCCACCATGAAGGTGGGGGGCACTGCTCTCTGGATCAGGAAGCTGGACAGACTTCAAAGGAGAAGCCAAGATGAGCACCAGCCTTCATTACCTGACACATAGTACCCTTGGACTATACCAAGACAAACAGCTTCTTTGTCAAGTTCCTCCGTCTTGCAGCCGGGAGACAAGTAACTTACGCAGTTATTCACAGGGCTGTAAGCTGCCTGCCAGCATTCCACCAAACAGGCTCAGTTTTACAGACAGTCATCTTTTGCCTCAGCCCGAGCTCTTCCTCCAAGGTACCGTGTGAGGGGGACCTTCAGAGAGTCACGTTTTAGGAGAGGTTCCCTCTGGACACACTCATTGATCCCCTAATGTTAACTTGAGCCCTTCATCTGGCCAGCTCTTCCAATGCCACTCTGGAAGTCCAGAGAGTACAGATGAGGTCAAAGGATGGGCATTGTTTTAAACGCTGTGTAGCTAACAGCAGGGCAGACTCGTAGCAGATACTGTTGCTTGCTTGCTTGTTCACTTGCTTCCCAAGGGTCCTTTGTTAAATTTCACAAAATTGTATATCTGACTGTGGAGTGGAGGGTCCTGTGGGAAAACCCCGGCTGGTGGTGGAAGAGGGGGTAGAGAGGGATCACCCAGGTTTTGTTCCCTTGAGTTTGGTGTCAGGACGACTCCATTCCGGAAGGCTGCTCTCTTTTGAGCTCTTCCCTGTATTCATCTGGCCAGTCTAATGGAGTGAACTGAATATTACTAATCATTTCTCGAGTTTTCACAGTCCTCAGACCACCTTCTAGCTGCCTTGATTCACAGAGGGCTGTTTGGTTAAGCATAAAATGTGTATTTCCAAAGCCCTGTGAACATTGTGATGGTTTAGCATTGTCAACCTGACAGGATTTAGAATCTCCTGGAAGATGTTTCCTGAGAGGTTAACTGCAGCTAGGAAGAGTCACCCTCAATGTGGATTTCATGATGTCATGGGCTGAATGAAAAGCAGAACACAGGCTGAGTACCATGCTCTGTTTCCTGACTGTGGACACACGTGAGCAGCAGCCTGGAGCTCCTGTAGGAAAACCCCAGATTGATGAACCACACCCTTGAGCCAAGAGAAATCCTTCTTCCATCCAGGATACCTGTCACAGCAATGTAGAAGGCAACTACCACAATGCTTTGTACTAGTCCCTAAAGAGACGAGGCAGATGAAGAGGGCGCCCAACTTTTTCCTCTCTTTATGCTTTTTCAAACTTCTCTCTAATGCCCACTTGCCCAGTTTCTCTCTAGGCTGTAATAAATGACCAGAATCTTCTCCCTCCTCTTTGTCCTCCCGTCTCCTGCAGTTTGGAGAAAGCTACCCCGTCCTCCCCAGCATTCATTCACCTCTCTGTATCACGTTTCCTCATTGCTTCCTTCAGAACTTGTGTTAATGTATTATGAAGTCTTCAGATCTATGAATTGCAGTGCACCCACAAGAGAGCAGATGACATATGAAAGAGTAACTAAAAGGTCAGCTGTAACATGAATATTTGTATTCTCCTACCACCGAGAGGTAGGAAGGGATTACTCAGAGCCAGTTTCCCTTCCTGATGCGACCTCCACCATTTCAGCCCTCAGAAACTACTCCATCCCTTAGACACACCCCGTGTCCTGCTTCTTCACACTTGGTTACTTTGATAGATTCTGATTGTTTGGCCATTTCATTTTCTTTCTTTAAACACATTTTTATTAGTCCCTTGAAATTTTCCTACAGTGTGTTTTGCATGTTTTCAGCCACCCTCCCTAAATCCTTTCAGACCCCGCCCCTCCCTACTCACTTAACTTTGTATCCTTTTTCTTTCTTTCGATTTTTTTTTAAAATTCAGTTTATGTTTCCCATATAGTCTTGGTGTGTGGCCTTCCACTGGATGATAGACTTATCAGGAGTGACACTCTTAGAAAACTGACTCTCTCTCTTTGCAGCTATTGTAGATAGTTCCTCAGCTAAGGGGTGGAGCTTCATGCTCAAGCAAATATACTAATCACTGGCCTGGGAAGGCCAGCACGGTGCTGTGACAGCAGCGGGAACACCAGGGAGTGACCAGCCACTTCCTGACTGCATTTAAGCCTCTCTACTAAGGTGAAGCTCATACCCAGACCACTATTGGGCCAAGAGTCCGAGAGTAGGTGTGATTAGATCCTAGGGCAAAACATGTCACTATTATTCTGCTAAATGGACATAGTATTAAACGGGCTCCGTGACTTATTGTTATGCCCATACATTTCCGTTTCTTAAATTTATCTGGGCCAGAGTGTTTGTTTGTGTGTGCCTGATAAGCATATATATATATATATATATTATACACACAGGTATGAGTGTAGTTGAAAGCCAGCTGTAGCGGTCTTGTTTAAAACTCTACTTCATTTGGGGTGTTTAGGCCTCTACCTCCCTTCCACCAACCCCCCAACCTTAAATAGGAGGGAGAAAGGGTTAGTGGGGAAAGGGGGACCAGGCCCTTTACTTCTCCCTGCTGTTTAGGGTCACGGGGTTCTTTTAGGGCTCTGTACCAATCTCAACCACAGATACAGCCAGCAGGCTCCCCCATGCCGCTGTACTGTCTGTTCATCTGCTCCAAACCACCACACCGTCTCCAGGATCTGGTCTCCCCAAACTGCTACATGCCACACGCCAACATGAAACACCACAGAGAATGTCACGCAGTCTCTTGCTCAGCCTCGTGGTTGTACTCTCAGAGCCCTGGACCCCTCCCCTCTCTGTACATGGAAGGCCATCACCAGCTGGCAAAGATCTCACTCCGCATGTGATTAATAGGTGTGGACAAACTATAGCCCAACTAACATTCCACACTTGGCATTAAAACAAAAGCATTTGTACATAACATATAAAGGAACCGAGACTTCCATTACAGAGGAGATCTCGGTAACAGCGCACATGGCTTGCGCACGTGTGTGGCAGCTGTCTGCATCAGCCGTTTCCCTCCTCTGTGGAGTCAGGGTCTCTCATTTGAACTCTGGGCCCACTGAGCTTACCTTGTCCTCTCATCCTGGAGAACCCTGTCCCTGCCCGCTCAGTGCTGGGACCACAGGAGCCAGCAAGGCTGCCTGGCCCTCCCATAACTTCTGGATCTGAACTCTGTCCTCCTCCCTGTTTCCATCATCTTTGCAGCGCCCTGTGAGCATTTAACACTCTGGTTTTGCTCTATATGAGTGCACAGCTCAAAACACTTCATCTCAATTAACTTTCGTAACTTTTCTCTCTGAAATTGCTGTATTACACATTTGTGCTGTCACACATAATGTTTTTATAACTATATTTATGTACTTTTATATATTTGTAGGTAGTTAATATTTTACTGGGTGCTTTGCATCTTTTATTTTATTAATTTGGTTAAAACCAAAGTTGCTGCCATTGCTGATACTTTTTAGAAACGCAGGTGATGGGGGCCAAGACGGGCAGTCTCAGAGCTGGGTGTCCATGTAGTCTCCACCAGAGTCCCTGTTTCTGGTTCAGTGAGACGCCCTGACCCAGGCAATAGGGCAGTGAGCCACAGAGAGCAGCCAACGGTCGGGTGGGCTCCGATGCACACACCAGCATGTAGGCACACAGTGGTGTGCATGCATCAGACTATAAACACATGCACGCCCTTGCACACACTCACATGTGGGCCCCGCACGCATGAGCACACACGCATGCACACTACACTCAGAGAGAAAAGCAAAATACATTTTGTGCATAGGTTTGCACATATGGGGGTAAGTTGGATGCTTGGCCTGAGCCCCGTGTCCAGTTTCTGTTTGCCAGCGTGGGATCCCACTCTGCCCTCCAGGAAGCGTCACTCGGGAGCCAGGCCCTGCACAGCTTTCCAGGTGGGCAGTTCCAGAGAGGTCCCAACTCGATTTTAAGAAGTTTCTGTCTTCTCTGTGGGACGCACAGGCTAGTGTCTGGTAGTTCCTTCCCTGGAAAGACATAGTGATGCCAACCCTAATTCTCCAAAAGCCCACCCTGGGGAACCAATGAAGTCCTTACTTCCTTATAGAGGAGGGGTGAGCGGTGATGGACAGTACCACGTGTGACCCCGAAGCAGCCACACTGAAGGCCTGATCACAGTCCTCTAAGTGGATGCACCATCTAGGAGCCTCCTCCATCCTCTATATTTTAGCACCACCCAAGACTTCAGGCCGGGGGCAGTCAGTGCAGACCCTTCGAAGCTCTTCCTTCTCTGAGGGAAGCCAGCAGTCCCAGAGCCCATCATGGCGGCCCCTTGCACACAGCGTTGGCTGTCTGAGGATGGCTGCTCCCTTGTTCAGAGGACCTTGTTCTGTAGCAGATGCGCATTTGCCTCTTGTTTACAGCCTCTGCACTTTTTTTCTGCCTCTGAATAGTTAAACCCGACACTGCAGAAGTGACGAAGGACAGTGACCTGACAAGCATTCCCCTCCTCAGGAAGTGAGAAGGTCCCCTCTCTTCTGGTTTGTTCTGAGACGTTGGCGCTGGGTTAGGGTCATCGGAAGCTCTCCTTTCTGTATCCCTGAGATAATCTACGAGCTGCCTGAAGCCATTTCTTGGTTGGAAACCCACTTGTGCCCCTCACTTGTTCACGTTCACACAGTCGTGGGTTCAGTTTGATCACACCTGAGATCTTAAAGAGGAAGTGGAGGCTGTAATCTCTGCCACTGTCTAGCCTCGTCCGCTCAGTCGTCAGCATTTGATGTTAGCGATATTTTGGTGATTTTTAAAATACAAGATTCCTTCTTGGGTATTTGATCAGGGATTCTGGTTTTTAGACAGGGTCCCTGGCTTGAGCTCGAAGAGATCCTCCTGCCTCTGCTTCCTGGGTGCTGGGATTACAGGTGTGTGACACTTTTTATCTCCACTTTTAACTTGTTTACATTTTTAAAGTTGTGGAATGAATTTATTTGCTTTCTGTCTTTTCCTATTGTAAAAATGTTATTTTTCATTTATGTCATTCTTCCTCATAATGAATCTTGTCAAAGACTCTTTTTTTAGACTAAAAACTCAACTTGGTAATTTTTTAGCAATTCTTTGCTCTGTGTGTGTGTATGTGTGTGTGTTCATGTGTGTGTAGTATACCCACCTGTCAGCGTGGTCGTGTGCGTGCAGGTGTGTGCACATGGGCACAGGTAAACATGGAGCCCCCAGGTGGACTTCGAGTGTCAGTACTCCATTGTGCCTCACTTTATTCTCATATTTGTCGACTGTCCTTGGTTTTGATTTGTTTTACTTTAAATGGACATACAGTGATTACACATCTCGGGGCACAGCGTGACTCTGCATATGCGTGAAGAATGCAGAGTGGTCAGACCAGTGTCCATCCTTTCAGAGTCTCCTTTCTTCGGGAAATTTCCAAAATCTTCATTATTTTAAAATCGACTCATGATCTTTTTGGAGCAGGGTCCCTCCCTGAGCCTGCAGCTCATCTGCTGGACTAGGCTGACTAGCCCGGAGCTCCTGGGACCCACATCCCTTCTCCCTTCCTCAGAGCTGGGCTCCCAGAAGTGCACCCTGCTTGAAGGTTTTTACAGGCTTTAAGGTATCCAAACTCAGGCCTTGTGCTCCCGCACCTGATGTACTGAGCCAGCGCCCCCAACCCCCAGTCTCTGTCCTTAGTGTCAGGCTCCAGTTTCTTCCCTTGTGTTTATTAATATCTGACATTTCTGCCTGGTGTGTTTATTGGTATTCATGTTCCTTCTTTAGTGGAATCATTTCCTTCTTAGCTTTCAGGCTTTCTTGTCTTCAGTCCCAGCAAGCAAAGCTTCCTGAAATGGCCCTTCTGTTTTCGTGTGCACTTTTTCATCATTTACAGTTTCTATTCTAATTTCCATTGTGGGTCATTCTGCACCGGAAGAATTGCTTATTTCATTTCCTGATATCCAGACGTTAATGCTCCTCGCAGTTATGTGTGAAACTCTATTTCAAGTGCTCGTTTTATTTCAGCAGATAGTTCCAACAGCCCCGATCGTTAATTATTTGTGGACATGTGGGGTTCCACCCCAAGCATCTGGAACTCTATGTTCTTTTACATGCCCTGTCTTAGGTATCCACCAGGCCATGCTCCTAACAATAGCTTAGAACAATCTATCAGCATGCTAGGTTATTAAATTATTATCAAGAAGATACTTTAAATATATTTATTCTCTTTGAAAACAATCCATGTTGTCAGCTGCATGTGTATTTAGAATTGCAACATCTTCCTGATCGTTTAAATTTTTGTTTCTGTGAATGCTCCTTTTTTTTCTAGTGACAATTCTTGATTTTTAAAATAGTGAAGCCAGCCCTGGCTTATTGGAGTTTTTCAAGTATACTTTATTTAAGGCCAATTACTTACTGGCCTTAATTTTTTTTTTTTTTTATGCAGTACACTTTGATCATACTCTTCCCCTCGCCCACCTAGATCCTCCCCACTTCCCAAAGCACACAAGAGAGGCTGAGTGAGGCCTGAGCTGTGGTAGACCCCAGGAATCATTTTATTCCTTTGTCCCTTTAGCAGAGTAATAGCGGTCAAGCTTCCCTGAGGACCATGGTCTTTCCAGTCTCAGGTTCTTGGCGACTTTTTAGTAGAGTTGGGTCTGAGCCCCATCTCATGGTGTGGGCCTTACATCTAAGTTTTGAAAGTGGCCAGTTTCAAACGGTACCACTTGTCGCCCATTGCGCCAGGCTGTCTCACAGGCAGCCCCTGTCATGTGTCACAGGGTTTGTAGCTGGGTGGTACTGGCGCTTATTTTTCCCCCTGGTAGTGAGCAAACGCTGGGCAGTAGGCGGGAAGCCTTTAGTTGGGTGCCAGCTTGATTTATCCATGGTCCGGGTGTAATTAACTTGTGTCTTTAGCAATAGGGTCTTGCCATTGGGGTGTGGAGGGTGACCAACAGATCTGACAACAGCCAGTGTCTGGGGCTCCCCACCTTGGTCAACGACTCAACAAGATTTAGCTCTTTTCTGGGGAGGGGTAATAAGGTGGGGCTAAGGAGGGCATGGGCAGGGACAGAACACCAAGGCCCACTGAGTTTTAAAAAAACATTTCTACAAATTCTTTGGGGATTTCATGTGTTTTGATCATATTCACCTCAAATTCCTCTCCTTGACACTACCCAGATCCCCCTCACTTCCTCACCCTACAATTTTCCGGCCCTTCCCTTTCTTTTAGAAGTCTTTATCATTGTTAACTTGAAGTGTTTGCCTGCCTGAGCCCCACTGTGTAAGCCCCACTGTGTGCCTGAGCTCCACTGTGTGAACCCCACTGTGTGCCTGAGCCTCCACTGTGTGCTTGAGCCCCACTGTGTGAGCCCTACTCTCTGCCTGAGCCTCACTGTGT
>NW_026592710.1:2865751-2884684 GCF_907164565.1 Psammomys obesus | reverse complement strand
TACTCTCTGCCTGAGCCTCACTGTGTGGGTCCCACTGTGTGCCTGAGCCCTACTGTGTGCCTGATCCCCACTGTGTGCCTAGGTCTCACTGTGTACCTATGCATGTGGAGGCCAGAAGATTAAATCAGATCCCAGGGAACTGAACTTGCAGGCAGTTGTGAGCTGCTATGTGGCTTCCAGAAATCAGCACCAGGTTCTGTGCTGGATCAGCCAGCGCTCTTCGATGCTGAGCCTGCCTTCCCTGGCCCCTACCCATCACTTCTGGTGGCCACTGGTACTTAGCTGTCCTCACAGGGTCTGTTCTTTCTATTTATTCATTTATTCATTTATCTATCTATCTATCTATCTATCTATCTATCTATCGATCGATCGATCGATCGATCGATCGATCTATCTATCTATCTATCTATTTACTTATTATTTGATTTTTAAAATCTTGCATCTTAAACCTTCCTTCTGGCATTACTTTTTTTTTATGCCTGATAAATATGTCCTTTAAAGTTTTCCTTTCATGTGAGTTTTCTATGAGTGAATCTTTCATCATCAACTCTTTAGTCTACTTTCTTCTCTTCTCATCCTTAAGGCTCTGTTGCATACAGCACCTAATGTTATTGCAGTGACAAAAAAAAATTCCCATAATCATTGAGCTACCCTAGAGGAAGCCCTTTTGGGGGAACTGTCATTGGGAGGGTGTCATTCGTGGTGCTGTCATGGGTGGAGGCTGCCATCGGGAGGGTATCATTGGGGGCTGTCATTGGTGGGGGGCTGTCGTTATTGGGAGTGCTGTCATTGGAAGTTTATGATTTTCTATGTCTTTGGTTTTTGCTTTGGATTTTGGTTTAAGATCTCAACCCTGGCTTTGATTGGGTCGTATTTACAGGGGGATCGTTTTCTTCGCAGTCCCCTTCTCTTTGGAATGTCTCTGGTCCTCACGGTGGAGCTGGTGACACAGTAGCATGTGCACCCTGGGGAGACAGATGCATCAGCCTGAGGCTCTCAGCAGAATCCACACATATGACACTGCGCACCTTCCAGGGACCAACACAAGTCATGTGACTGTGTCTCGAGCAAAGCATGACGGAGAAATGGAATTCAGTGATAAGAATCGCAGAACATCTGTCAGCTGCAGCTGTCTGTCACTGTCCTTTCTGGGTTAGTTCTAGAAAGGCCCTTCCAGAAACCACGGGATTCACCCCATGCTGGGCAGGTGGAGCCTGAGGGTCTTGCCTGCTGTGCTGTGTGCCATCTGAAGCTTCTTGCAGGCTCCCCTACCTTTTTCCATCTCTCCTGCTTTCCTTGCAGGTGAGTGGAGCTCCTGCTGGGGAGCATGGAGGTGTCTTTGTGCCCTATGTGAAAGTTCTCGCAGCAAGGGAGCGTCCTCAGAACACAGAAGTCACACAAGTAAAAAGGTGCCAGCTGCTTTGAGCCAGTGGGCACATGTACTAATTTTTAATAAGCTTGGTTTATTTCCACGTTGCTTCTGCCCATCATCATTGGTTCTGAAAGAAGAGAAACTCTCCACCACATTCCAGCAAGATGCTGGCTGTCAAATCCAGCCCTGAGTGCCGTAAGCTTCCTTCCATCAGGTTCTTGGAGTGGGACATGCCTTGACAGATGTCTCTTCAAACCAGAGTCCCTGTGGTCACACAGGTCTGGAGTAAGTGAGTGTGTGTTCGTGTGTGATGTGTGTGGTGTGTTTACATTGCAGTCTCACAAGCCTGGAGTGTGTGTGTGTGTGTGTGTGTGTGTATTGTGTAATGTTGTGTTTGCAACACAGTCAGAAAAACCATTTTCAGAAGTGAACTAGCAGATGGCTGTGGGGAAAGCTGGCTTGGAAAAAGCCCAGCTTGGGCTCTCCTGTGGAGCATGGGTGGTCTTGCAGGGGCGGAGGCATGCCTCTGCCAGCTTGTGATGACTGCCATGAGGGAGCTGTCGTGAGGAAGAGGGCCTCTGGCCAGCGTGTCTCTGTCAGCTTCTCCAGGGTTTTAACAACTAACTTGCAAGAGGAGCTTGTCCGAGGAGGCCTCTCGATGCAGCTTCCTTAATTAAATGCACTTCTCATATTCTGGGTTTTCTCCTTGTTGGAGCCTCTGCTGGAACTAATGGCTGCTAATTACACGCAGTGTTTCTATGCGACATCTAGAGGCCCTGCCAGGCGGCACTGGAGAGCCCTTCAAGGAGGGACAAGAAGGGCTGAGATGGAGCCTGCGAGCTGAGCTGTCCGCCTCGCGCCTGTGTGTTTGGATAGCTGAGGTGTTGAGGAAGCAATTGTTGGCACTTGCCTTCCTGTCTCAGAGGCAACAAACAAATAGCTGTTCTGACAGCTGGGAAAGTGGGGACTCCGGGGAGCTGAGACTGCGCACTGGAGAGCAGCCACGCTGAGTTTCACTAAGAAAGAGATTCTTCCTGGAAGGAGCCAGAGCAGCAAGGGAAGCAGGAGGTGCGCAGAGTTAGGAGGGCGGCGCCCATCTCCAGCCCTGGCATGCGCAAACACTGATGGATAATTGTAATTAGCTTTCGGAATTCTTAATTATGGAAGCGATATAAATAATCACCTGGCCCGAGCCACTAATGAGAGTCCTTGTGCTGAGATGTGCCCGCAGGCTCCTGTTAGGTGCCTTTGAAAGCAGAGCTATTAATGAGGTACCAGGAGGGAAGCCGGCTCTGGGAAGAAGCAGAATCTAGACATGGAAAGTAGAGTCACTAGGAGCACGCTAGTAGCCAGTACCACTCCAAGGGGACAGTGGCCACAAGAGCTAGCCAGTATCCATGTTAGCTACCGGTGTCCTAGAAAGGACTTGGAATGTGTGTGTCTGTGTGGGTGGCTGTTTAGAAGCTTCCACAGCTGTTGGAAATAAGATAATAACAAACTGAAGAAAGCAGTGAAACACAGCAGGTTTTGACACCCAGCTCTATAGAGCAGACTCCCGCACAGAGAGGAGGCACAGACGGGCGGTGCACTCACTTGGCAGTTCTGTAAAGTGCCCCTCCATACTGAGAAGTTCTCTTTCCTCTCTTGCTGTAGGCCAGGGCTTCCTTTCTTACCTAGTGACGATGGCCTGCCTGTAAATTTCCAGCACTCATCATTCCGAGACAAGCAGGCCCTGGCCACCAGCACCTGTGACTGCGATGGACTCTACATGCCTCATTCTGAAAATGAACCAGAGCCATCTGTCTTACATAGCCAAGCCTCATGCACACCTGGCCTTTCTGCCCCAAAGCCCTGTGGTTTCCAGTACACTGCACTGCTGTCCCCAAACATGCCTGAGACATGTATGGGTCACTCTGTCAAGACCTCTGTGGAACACCTTCTTGTGTACACAAGCTGCTCGGGGTATTGGTCTAAGAAGTACATTCTCCAACTCTCTGTTCTCAGCCGCAGAGGTGGCTGACCACCATGTAAAGCCATGTAAAGCCACCGAGCATTGATACTGTTCACAAGGCGACAGTAGAGGCTGATGTCTTCTGAAAATTCCTTCCAGAGGTAGAAAGCCAGGCTTTCTCCCCCAGTCCTCAACACCGGTGCCCTTTTCCAGGAATGAAATAAACCTACCGATTAGCTTAGTAGTGTTGTTTCCAGCCTCTCTTGCAGCTAGCTCTGGCCATCTGACTAAATCCTAGCCAATGGGGAGAAGAACAAAAGCTGTATAGTTAATTCTAGGCTGTGACCAGGGAATCGGTGGCATACCCTCTTTTCATCCTGCTTTCTAACTCCGCTAGCTGTGGGTGTGTGGTGTGAGCCACAGGGGCATCTTCATATCAGGAGATGATGGAGCAAGACAGCACAAAGATCCCGGGCCCTGATGGCGGTGCAGCCATCCTGAAGTCGGTTTGATCCACAGAGAAAAAAAAAGTGAGTGGCCCTGGATGAGTGGGCAGCTTCTGTAGTGTTTGTTCGTTGGTTTTATTACATTAGCCAGGGTAGAGTCCCCCTGCTAACACCTTGCTCACCAACATGCTGCTGCAGGAATTCACTTTGAGGGCATTGCAGCAAGATTGCCATGGGTTTATCGATAGTCTTGCCCTTGAGATTCTGATTAAGCAGAGAAAAAGCCCAAACACTGCCCTACTCAAGTCAACTCTGGAGGCCTTAAGAACTCTCATCTCTGGCTGCTCCTTTCCTCCCCCAACTGCTGCATCTGTGTCAGTGCTGTGTGGACATGTCTCCGGCTCAGCCTTCCCACTAATGAGGGCTAAAGAGTAAAGATGAGAGGATTCCTGTTTCTTTGGAATTCGCTCATTCACTTTCATTCTTGATAATACCCTCCCTGCTCTCAGGGTCCCAGATTGACAGCTGCCATGCCCTCACCCTTGAGGCAGTGGTGTATATACTTGTGTTGTCTTCTGCCCCCACGTGCTCATAATGGTGGCCTCGGTTCTGTTGATTCTGCTGCTGTTCCAGTCCCTCGTGCTTCTGTGGCTCCTTCTGCCTTGCTTTTTCTCATTAGCTAGAACATTCCAGAAGGACCTTGTCCCCCCACTCCACCCTCCTTCCTGCTTGCTAGTGTCACCCAAGATCTCAGTGCTGTCCTCTGCCACCCCCATCTTCTTAGTTTCCCCACTTTTCTTATCTCTCCTGATATTCGATTCTGAGTCTGTACTCCTGACCCATGTTCCAAAGCTACAGCTATGGTTTTCATTTGTGTTTAATCTATTATTAAATCCATTCGCTGCATTTTTAATATTGATCAGAGGAGTTTTCAGTTTCTATTTGTCTCTTTCTTAATGAGTTTTGTTTCATTGCCCATGTTCTCTGCTCTCTCTCTCCTCCCTCTTTCTCTCCTCCCTATCCCCCTTCTCTTTCTTCTCTACTACCTCTCTTGAGACAGGTTCTTTCTGTGTAGCCCTGGCTGTCCTGGAACTTGCTATGTAGATGAAGCTGGCCTGAAGTTCCACTGGCCTCTGCCTCCCGAGGGCCACAGGCATTTTTCGAGACTTTCAGCAGTGCTGACCAAAGGAAATGGTCAAGGAACCCAGTCTCAGGTGCTCTAGACTTGAAGTTGGAGTCTGAGTTGTGGACTGAGCCCTCACCCTGTGGATCAGACACTGCCTCCCACTGCTGAGCATAGGAGGTGAGTTAACTTAATCCCTGAATTGTTATTGGAGTGGTCAGTGAGGCTGCAACAACACCCTCTGGTAGCAAAAGCGTTGTGAGAATGGAGAGTTGTGTCTCTGGTCCCTGTGACTTTCTCAGTGCTGCCCAGCCTTGGGCCTACTTAGCCACCTCTGTGAATTTGGTAGATGCCTCAGGGAGGGGTATACTCAGTGGTTTTCCTCTGTGACTTCCTCCTTCCCAAACTTTTCAGTCTACCAGTTGTCATACTCAGGGACTGTGTATGTGTTCATGTGTGCGTGCTTGTGTGTGCGTGCTTGTGTGTGTGTGTGTGTGTGTGTGTGTGTGTGCATGTGTCTTATTCCCCTGGAGCTGGGTTTTCAGGTGTTTGTGAGCGTTTGTTGTGGATGCTGGGAACTGAACTCCGATCCTCTGCAATCCCAGCACATGTTCTTCACTGCTGAGACATTGCGCCAGCCCCAGATTAGTTTTTCAAGGAGGAGTCTTTCCTTGGAGCCTGGGGCTGGAAGAAGGTTCAGCTAAGCTGTCTGGCAAGCAGATGCCTAAAGTCTTTCTGTCTCTACCTCCCAGAGCCAGGATCACCGGTGAGCACCCCATCTCTAGGTTCCAAAGGTTGAGTTCAGGTGCTCGTGTTCTGTTTGCATGGCAAGCACACTCACTAAACTGTCTTTCAGCTTTCGTTAAGCCAGTGCCAATCTGATGTTTATGCTTTTTCACAGATGTTCCTGAAGACAGTGGAAAGTGCACTCTGAGAAAACACTGATGTCATCTATACTGCATTTGGAGTGGAATGTCTGTGTAGTTTCAGGGTGATAATCATGGCAACATTTCATACCCAACCTTTTCCCTTTTCAAGAATATACAGGGCAGCACGAACATTACTTGTTTTTAAGGAATCAAGGCCATGATTGTGTTTATGATGCCATTCAAATTTCATAATTACAGATAGCCATGTTTATGTCTTTGTTTATTATTATTGATTATGTTTGGTTCACCATCCATCTGTTGAGAATATACTGGATACAGTTTCTTTCATTCGATGAGCCAAGGTCATCATCGGCATCAGTAATCACAGTTTAGAATGGTCGGCTCTCTAGGGGCCACGGTGGCTCATTAACCCCGATGATCACGAGAGTGCTGGGGCCTAACGCAGGAGCCCAGGTGCGGGGACTGTCATCCCTGTTCATGTCAAGACTGTGGAGCCTAATGAGGGGAGAGAGCACAGCAGCTGCTGCGCCAGAAGAGGAGGAGCAGATGGGCTCCTGTAGTAGCCATGGCTTGGTACACTTGCTGGAGGGACACAGGCCTCAGCAAGACCCACCCAGACTGGTTTTCAAACAGTCGGCTTTCACAGCCATCCACCCACTGCTGTTGACTGAGTTTCTAAGAGTTAAGCACTAACAGTGCCTGCCTTGTGGAGGAAAGGGTTTGGAGAGGGAGGAAGGTGATCCTTTGATGGATGGGAGACTTGTGCCTCAACATCTGCTCTCCCCACTCACAGGGCTTTGTTTTGTTTTCAGCTTTCCTTACTTCCTCATCTCTTGGTGTAACAATTGTTATCTTGATTACATTAAAAAACAGAAGCTGGGGCATTTATTCCCTTTTCTCTGTGTACTGCATTGGCATGCAGAGCTCCTGCCTCCCAAGTGCAGGCGCCTTCTCCTAAAGGGCAGGTTCACAGCTGCAGTGGAACCACTTTAGCACCATCCTCTCTAGCAGCATTCTCCTGCAGCAGTCACCTCCCTGGGATGGGGGTTGCTGGCTGCCAGTCACCACCTGTTACTGGGGAATCAGGGCCCTTCTTAGGGCTCTTGGTCTTCCTAATGAAAAATTTTAAGAACAGACTGAAAAGGAAACCCGGGGACAATCTTATTAATAAGAGTTTGAATGAAAATCCCCAGAGCAGACAGGCTCTGAGTCTCAGCAGCTGCGTAGAGGAAGCAAGGACTCAAGAAGGCGGACTGACCCAGCAGAATGTCTGTGGTGGCCTGTGGGTACCATGATACAGGCTAGAGCTTCTAGGAAAGAAGAGCACATTATCTCAATAAAGGGATAATTATTCCTCCCACCCCTTTATATGGCTTACAGTGTATGTGGCTTCCCTTCCCAGAGCTGGTCCCTTGGCTGGGAGGCTGACCTGACTGCTGGATTAACTCTTCAGAAAGGAGGCAAAGTCATGTCTTCATTCTTTGCTGTGGCAGCATCGTGTGGGAGTCATCATCCCTGACTCCAGGTGGGTGTTATGGCTGAGCATCAGTGAGTCATATACAGATAATGCAGCTTGTGGGGCACAGACAAATTAGGGCAATTTGTATTGGAGAAGCCTGTCTAGTGACCCAGGTCAGTAGGTTTCCCAGGGCCTGGGAAACCAAACTAAACCAGAAAAGGCCATAGCCCATGACAGGGGACAAAGAAGTGCATTCTAGGAGAGAAATGAGAGATCTTCTCATCTTTTAGAATGAGGTAGCCTGCATAGGATGAGCAGGTTGCACTCTGGGAAGCCATACAACAGAATACTGACTTAAAAAGGGCCGTTGCAGAAAGACATTGTGTACTCTGAGTACACAGAAGTACTTGGTATTTTCAGAGTCTGTTTAAAGTGTGTGCATTTCACATGTGCACACATGATTGGCATGGATGGCACAGGGATTTGGAGGGTGCTATGGAGAGAGTAGTTTACTGTGTAATTATAGAACACTGTGGGAAAGGCTCCACCCCTGCCCCAGCATGACATATTGGAAATATAACTCATGTTAGAGCCAGTGGGAGCTCAAGGATTGAGGTGGGAAGGGGGCTGACAAGGGGGTGCTCTCCAGCTGGGGCCTTTTCAGGGCAGTATGAGGCCACTGACTGAGCTGGAGGAAGCTGATTCTCCTGCTGGTACCTCATTCAAGGCCCCAGCCATCAGTGTTCTCTCTTCTTCTCTCTTGTTAAAGGGATAATCAATCCTCCCATTTCTTTAGCGTGGTTTAAGGTGGATTCAACTTGTGTGTGCTATATATAGTGTCTAGTGAGACAAAATTTAACACACACATAAAGAAGCAGGAGCCCTTCAGATGTGTGTGGCAGAAAATAGAACAGGAGGGGAAAGTGAACCAAGACAGAGACATTTGGGAAGTCCTTACAGGACCTATAAATGATGGACCTCAGAGCCCTGTTCCCAGTTCCCAGTTTGCATTTCAGAAATTTCCATCAATGACAGAAGTGACATTTCAGCATGTGGTCAAACTCCTCTGGTCCAAAGAGGAGGGAGCTTCTGAGCCATCAGCAGCAGGGACTCAGTACCCTGGTGAGAAGTCAGGGTCCCATTTAGGACACCCCCAACCAGGGCGTCCATTTCAACCCCGTAATTTCTAGGTGCTGTCATGGTAGTTTATGAGAGTAATTATGTTTATCCTTTATTTGGCTAAAACTAATGAACCAACCATAAACAACTCAGCATTTTCTCCCCTGTTGGATAATGAATATTAATTAACCTGCCGGGAAGGGACTGACACTCCTGACAAATACGGCAGTGATCTGGCATATCCCTATTGCCAAGGTTAGGGAGGGCTGCTGCACTTCCGAAAGGGAAGTGAGTCCAGATGTTCTGAGCGCTAACAGACAGACTTTGTCCTGACGGGAACTCCATCTTTCCACGGCACAGCAGTCTCTCTGTACATCTCACAGCAGTCACTATGAAAGTGTGCTCAGAGAATCTTCCACCAGCAAACACTGAGATCCTGGCCAGAGGCTACCACTGGGCCATGTCGGGGACATATGGTGGCTTCTGCATATCCGGGTGGAGCTGACACAAACACGGGAGGATTCTCCCGGGAAGGTGAAGGGTCCCGGCTCTGTGGGCTTCGCCTGCCTTGGCTTCTCAGACTTTCCCAGGTGGCAACTGTCAGAACGGTGTCTGTCCCCAGAGAAGCAGGGCACCCTCTTACGCCAAGAGGGAGCATGACATCTCGGCCCCAGGCCTGTGGGTATTTTTTCCTAAGACTTCAGACAACTCTTCAGCCACAGAACAGAACTCACAGGAAATGGTATGATATTAATTTCATATTATAAGACAATTTTTTTCTCTCTTCAAAATGAGTCTGGAGTTAACAAGACTATGAGATGGAGATGATAAAGTGTGAAAATGTGAACTCGGCTATGCTGGGGAGGGAGGGCCCGCTTCATCCTCCAGTCGGCTCAGCCTCTGCAGCAGAGTGCCAGGGGCCTTAGGCAAGAAGGGCTGGCATGCCCCATCTTGTGCCTCTTGCTGGGGCACAGATTCGGGACCCTGGATGAGAACCATGCTCCAGGAGAGGCCTGTGTTTCTAGGCCAGGTGAAAACCAGGTTATAGAGCAGTTACGGCTTATACCTGGAACAGCCTCCTTGTCTCCCCTCTCAGACCAGCTACATTTTTTTTTCCTGATAGTACAGTTTAAAGAGGAAAAGAAACAGAGAGAGAGAGAAGTGGAGACACAGAAACAGAGAGAGACAGGCAGAGGGCATGAAAAGATGCTCAGAGGGACGAGGTGTAGAAGGCGGAGAAACCCAGGCCACTCTCTCATCTGAGGTTGACTGTAAGGCCTGGGGCTCCCTAAATCTCCTTCAGTTTGGGTGGTTCCTGTTAATACCATTGGGCAAGAATAAGACCACTACCACAATTTGTTGAGCCAAAATTGAAGCAAGCTTTATAAATACCAGCCAGGAAAATGGACAGTGCCCATCCATGCCTGGAATTCCCAGAGAGTGGTGCCTGATCACATTGGTGAGAGGCTTGTGAAAGCAAACCCCACATGCCTGCTTCCTTCTGCTTCTGTCCAGTCAGGGCACGAATCCATCCTGATGTATGTCCTGCCCACATGAGATCAAGCTCATTCTGTATGTTTGAAGCAACCAGCCATGGTTACAGAGGCAGAACCTGCGGCTTGTCATTTTACATGAACAGCAGTCCCAGCGTTCCAGCAAGTTACCTGAGGCAAATGGGGCTTCCAGGTTAGAGGTACTTCTGTTACCTTTATGCACATGACTTGAAACTGAAAACACAATTCTAGCCCTCACATTTGCCTAAAGGATCCAACAGAGCTGACAGGAGGCCACTGTGCGCAGTTTAAGCACAGAGAAAGGATGGAAGTTCAAGTCAGCAGAGGGCAGAAGCCCTGCACAAGCTAGCAGAGTTCAAGGTGGAGGTGTCAGGGGGACTGAGGGCCATGGTGACCTCACTGCCCATGGCCTGCGACATGCTCAGCGGATGCTTTACCAGCAGCCCTGGTATCCGTACCCATGTCTGTTGTTGTTCCAGGGTGGCAACTGACAGTCAGTCTCACCTTGATGGGAGTGGGCATATCTCTGAGATTAGGAACACACATTGTGTTAGGTCCAAAGTGACCCCGAAAGGGCAGTGCTGGTGACAATGACCTAAACAGAGCTCTGGCTGGGTGTAACAGGATTGGGCAGCGGAAGCCCAGGCCTTTATGTCTCTGAATTTCTGTTAAGAAATTGATTTATTTTGGCAATAATCTTTGAGTAGCACTCTGTGTTAACTACGAGGACAGTGTAATGGAGGAGAATCATTTTCTACTGTGTTTCAGCTTACTGGGGACATACCTTAATGGGCCTCAAAGGCCAACTCCTTCGGGCAAGGGCATCTAGTTCTCAGGTAGACGTGAGCAACAAAGACCCTACCCCCAGGCTGCCATTTACAGTCCTCTTGTTTTTCCAACATTTTACTCCAACCCTCTCCCAGAGAGATGCCCTTGGCAGTCTTACCCTCAATAAACCCTTCTTTCTACCCCTAGAGTAGTCCAGTTTGGTGATTTCACCATGGCCTCACAAACTGCAGGATGTGTCTGTGAGGAGTTTTCAGACATGATTAACTGGACCTAGCCTGGAAGTGGGTGCGGTGAGGCCATCCCATAGCCAGGGCTGACTGGAGGGCATGCAGACATTCTCCCTCTCTGTCCCGTCTGTCTCTCTCCCTCTCTCTCTGTCTCTCTGTCTCTCTCTGTTTCTGTTTCTGTCTCTGTCTCTCTCCCTGGCTGTGGTAATGCTCACTGTTCCACTCCCCCTGCCCTGCCCACTGTGATGGACCATGACTGTGAGCCAATATAACCCTCCTTCCTCTACCTTGTCTTTTCTCTGCTGTTTGCACACAGAGAGGAAGAGTCTGGCTATTGTACTACACTTTTTTTTCCATTGTAGTTACTCTCTGAAGACCTTTATATGTCTCTGAATTTCTATTAAGGAACTGATTTATTTGGGCAATAATCTTTGAGTAGCACTCTGTGTTAACCACGAGGACAGTGTAATGGAGGAGAATGATTGTCCGCTGTCTTCTCTAGAGGAGATCTTCTAGAGCAGGGGTCAAGAGAGACTGAGGAAGGGGGGAAGTTTGGATATACAGAGAGAGGGGCACAGGCCCTGAAGAAATAAATTACAGCGGAGAAGTCAAATCTAAGGGTGTGTGGTGCCAGAGGCTGAGAGTAGCTGCAAAAATGTAATGTGTGTTTTAGGATAGTTGGGAAAGGACACACAGAGGTGGCTCTCCATCCAGAAGCGCAGTCTGTAAGGTGCTCGCTGTGCAGACGTGAGGACTGAGGTCAGGTAAAGACTGGGTTCTGTGGCAGGGCCCTGCTCTCAGCCCTGGGAGGGACGATGCAGGAGCCTGCTGGCTAGTCAGTTAACCAAGTCAGTGAGTTCCAGGCTCACAGACTCTACCTCAAAAAAGTAAGGTAAGGAGTGATTGAGAAAGTCACTTGGCCTCCTCTTCTGGCCACCGCCATGTATGTGGGCACATGCATGCCTGCACACACACACCACCACCACCACCACCACCACCACCACCACCACCACCACCATCACCACCACTACCTGGATGAGAGGATTTTGAGTGTTCTAACTTCATTCTGCTGCTGTGGCCAAGCACCATAGCCTACAGCTGTTTAGGGAAGGAAAGGTCTTGTATGGCTTTAGTCCATCCAGGCCACAGTCTATCACTGAGAGACTCAGGGCGGGAGCTCAGGTAAGCATGAGTTTGAAGCAAAAACCATGGAGGAAAGCCTCTTTCTTGCTTGCTCACAGGCTAGTGCTTAGCTACTTTTTTTGTACAGCTCAGGGTCGTGTACCCAGGGAATGGTGCCTCCCAGCATGGGATCAACCCTCTGACATCAATTAATAACAAGTCAGTCCCCCGCAGCCAGGTCCACAGGGCCAGTCTTGCTTGGGAAATTCCGTAACTGGAGGCTTCTCCTTTCAGATGACTGACTCTAGGCTGTGGCATGTTGATAATTGCGCTAACTAGGACAGTCCCAAGCACGAAATGAGTGATGGATATTTGAAGTGATGGCAATGATGTTTATCTTGATTTTGATATACATGCATCAAAATATTGCATGGCACCTGGTAAACACACATATTAATATGTGTCAATTAAAGATAAAAGGTTAAAAAGCCCATGAAGATATGGAATAGATTTTCAAGATGATAAAAAATAAGAAAAGGAGAAAAGTGAGCAGCATGTTCATTGCATGGGTATGTACGTACATATGGGAAATAATCCTGAGAGAGCAGGGTTCTAGAGGGCACCTGAGGAGGTCTTTAAACTTAAGGCTGAAATGTCAAGTCTATGAATTAAACAGGGATCATACAAGGAAGACCCTTCAGACAGGCTATCCAGGAAGGGCACCTCAGACTTGACAAAGCCTTGCCCTGTAAGCTTGGCCAAGTTGCCTGCCCTGATGAAGGCTCCAGTGACTTGGTCAATTCCCCCTTCCAAGCAGACAGAGAGTATCCACTCCCCATGGGTATAAATGTCTCTTCAGGTCTGGCGGCTTTAGCTGTGAGCTGAGATGGTTTGCCTTGATAAAAAAGAGCCTTCCTTGCTGAGAGTGAGGGTCATCGGGTGAGAGCCCTTGCTTCTCTTTCTTCTCCACATGTGGATTCACAGCTACTTTACAGGTGTTGGGAGAGAGCGGAGCCGAGTGAGGGTTAGAGAGAGCTTTCTGTGGCTGGGCGGGGCATGATTGTTTGGTATGTGATGTACCAGACTCCTGGGCTAATCCCCTGGACCCCAGATGATGGTGCTGTTTTTGAAGATGGTAAGAACTTTAGGAAGATGGACCGAGCTGGAGCAGGTGGGTCCAGTCCTCTCGCTGATGCTCAAAATGGTTGACACCAGTTAAATGGTTCAACTCCACAGAGCCCTCCCTGCCCCATGGACAGAACCTCTGACTGTGAGCTAAAGCAAATAACCCCCCCCCCCGTAGGCTGCTCCTCCAGGTGTTTGAGCACAGTGAGAAGAACTGGCCTACACAGACATGCTGCCCAGGGAGAACCCGCACTGGGAGCCCAGGCACACAACCAAATGTTGGGGCTCAAAAGTTAACGTCTAAGTCTGGCATTTGACACCTGAGAACAAAAATGGCCCATCCACTCTCTGACCATTCCCATCAGACCCCACCCCATCTCTCTTCAAACAGGAAGCTCAGCTGAGGTTGTCAGAGACCCCCTCCTCCTTCCTGCCTGACACAGGCTCATAAGCTTCTAACTCCCATTGTGTGTTCAAAGTCTGACCTCCAGTCTGAGTTCTTTCCCATGCTGGAATTGTGGAACCAATTATAAGATGTTGTGCCTACTGAGCAGTGAGGGAGAATTATTCTTGGCAAGGATAGAAGTGGGTAGACAGACTCCCAGATCAACTCCTCACTCCCAGGGACTGAGAGATTGTGAATTTAGGGTAAAAGGTTCGAAGAGCACTGGACAATGAAGCAGTCTTCAGTCCTGTCTTTTCCAGAAACAGGCAATATTTGGGGGAAGAATTTTAAGCATCACCCTCTCTGCCAGTTTTGTGGCTCAGTCTGGTCACTGTGGTGATTGCCACTGACATGGTGACATGTGGCTGGGACCACAGTGTCACAGAGGTGGCGTGGTGTCACTGTTGGCTAGTGAAGACACCGTAGTTTCAGCCAGCTCTATAGAGGGCCTCTGGTCTACAACCACCCTCTCCTCAGAAGTAAGGCTAAAACTAGGTAGATACTGGGAGAGAGGTGGCGCCCCCAAAAATGACTCAGCCAAGGAGGGGTGATGAGAATTCCAGAAATATCTCAGAGCTGTCATTCTGCATGATCAGTGACCAAGTGTAGCTGGTGCTGTTCATGCTCAAATCAGAGCCAGAGCTGGCTAGAACTTCCCACACTCAGGACCCTCTGTACCCAAGTTAGGAGCCATTTCCTTTTGCCTGTAAGCACTGGGTGCCATGGAAGTGACTTCACAGACAAACACAGCTACTCATTCCAGTAGCCAAATACATCATGAACTTAGAAGAAAATTCCCTTTTCACATCTTTTTTTTGGTGGGGATTTTGTCTGCTATCAGATACCATAATGAACACCACGGTGGGTGGCTTCAATAACAGGAATTTATTCTCCCAGAGTTCCAGAGACCAGAGCCTAAGATGAAGGTATGAACTGGGGTCTCCATCTGGGGGTGTAAGAGAACACTGTGCTGCATAGTTTTATGTCAAGTTGATGCAAACTAGAGTCATCTGGAAGGCAACTCAATTGAATAAATGCCTCCCTGAGACCCAGCTGTAAGCCATTTTCTTCTTTTTACATTTATTTATTTTTATATTAATCACAGGTTATTTACTTTGTATCCCAGCCATAGCCCCCTCCCTCCTTCCCTCCCACTCCCACCCTCCCTCCTTCATCTTCTCCCTGCCCCTTTCCAAGTCCACTAAGGGGAGGACCTCCTCCCCTTCCATCTGACCCTAGCTTATCAAGTCTCTTCAGGCCTGGCTGCAATGTCTTCTTCTGTGGCCTAGCAAGACTGCTCCTCCCCTGGAGGGGGGGATAAAAGAGCTCGCCATTGAGTTCACGTCAGGAATAGTCTCTGTTCCCCTTATTAGAGAACACATTTGGACACTGAGCTACCATGGGCTATATCCGAGCAGGGGTTCTAGGTTATATCCATACATGGTTCTTGGTTGGAGAAACAACTCATGAAAGAACCCTGTGCCCTGATATATTTGGTCCTTGTGGTGCTCCTGTACTCTCTAGGTCTTACTAACTCCCCCTTCTTTCTTATGATTCCCTGCACTCTGTCGAAGGTTTGGTTATGAGTCTTAATATCTGCTTTGATACACTGCTAGGTTGAGTCTTTCAGAGGCCCTGTGCTGTAGGCTCCTGTCCTGTTACTTGTTTTCTCCTATATCCAATGTCCATCCCATTTGTCTTTCTAAGTGAGGATTAGTCATCTTACCCCGAGTCCTTTATCTTCTTTAGGTATATAGATTTCAGTATATTCATCCTATCTTACAGGTCTATATAAGTGAGTATATACCATGTGTGTCTCTTTGCTCCTGAGACACCTCACTCAGGATGATAAATTCCAGGTCCCACCATTTGCCTGCAAATTTCATGATTTCCTCGTTTTTAATTGCTGAGTAGTATTCCATTGTGTAAAAGTACCACAATTTCTGTATCCATTCCTCAACTGAGGGACATCTGGGTTGTTTCCAGGTTCTGGCTATTACGAATAAAGCTGCTATAAACATGGTTGAGCAAATGTCCTTGTTGTGTACTTTAGCATCTTTTGGATATATGCCTAGGAGTGGTATAGCTGGATCTTGAGGAATCACTATTCCTATTTGTCTGAGAAAGTGCCAGATTGATTTCCAAAGTGGTTGTACAAGTTTGCATTCCCATCAGCAATGTAGGAGGGTTCCCCTTTCTCCACAACCTCTCCAGCATGTGTTGTCACTTGAGTTTTTGATCTTAGCCATTCTGATGGGTATAAGGTGAAATCTCAGGGTCGTTTTGATTTGCATCTCCCTGATGGCTAAGGGTGTTGAGCATTTCTTTAAATGTTTCTCTGCCATTCTACAATCCTCTACAGAGAGTTCTCTGTTTAACTCCGTGCCCCATTTTTTTAATTGGATTACTTGATTTGTCTTAACTAGTGATCAAGGGCAGAGGGCCCAGCCCATTGGGTGTGGTTCCACTCCTGGGCTGGTGGTCCTGGGTTCTATAAGAAAGAGGCTGAGCAGGCCATGGGGAGCAAGCTAGTAAGCAGCATCCCTCCACAGCCTCTGCATCAGCTCCTGCCTCCAGGTTCCTGCCCTGCCTGAGTTCCTGTCCTGACTTTTTCAGGTGATGAATGTGATGTGGAAATGGAAACCAACTAAACCCTTTCCTCCCCAACTTGCTTTTGGTCATGGTGTTTCGTC
Source organism: Psammomys obesus (assembly GCF_907164565.1). NCBI lineage: Eukaryota > Metazoa > Chordata > Mammalia > Rodentia > Muridae > Psammomys > Psammomys obesus. The sequence continues at coordinate 2,868,409 of NW_026592710.1, read as the reverse complement.
ATAGCAACAGTGAACCTAACTAAGGCATACAGCAATCCCATCCTCCTTCCAAGCACTGATGTTTGCTGAGATTCTTTTGTGTCCTTTGACTTAGTGAGGGCTCATGCACTTCTATCTTATTTTCAAATCTAATGCTTGATAGATTGTGTGTTTGTATCTATAGGTGTGATATATATGTGTGTGTATGATGTATGTGTTTTTGAGCGTTCATGTGAGTGTGTGCATGCACTAGCCATGACACACATGTGGAGGACAGGTGACAACTCTGAATTTTAGTCATTTTCCACCTTGTTAGAGGCAGAGTCTCTTGATTTGGGCAGTCCCCTGTCTCCATCTCACCACAGGACTACTGGGATTAGAGTGAGTCACTGTACCTGCTTTATTTGGATTCTGAGGATCTGAACTCAGATCCTCATTTGTGTGTGGCAAGAGCCTTGGGCACTGAGGCATACCGTAGCCTTCAGCTCCTCTCTCCTCAGGACCCTCTCCCTGGGCCCCCTTGTATCACCCCTCTGTGCATGTCAGTATTTTGCTCTCCTGTTAGCATCAGTCCTACTGGATCGGGCCCCCATTTTGACAAGGTATGTCTATAAACACCTTGATTTTGAGGAAGGCCACACTCTAAGGCGATGTTCCCTTCAGCTTTTTTTTTTTTTTTTGCTTGTTTTTTCTTTTATTCGGGGTATGCACAATTCATCCCAAATAAAGTTTAGATGAGAGAAAGTAGCCAGCATGACCTTACTTCACAAGAAGCAAGCGAAGGTCCACAAGGAAGCCGAAGCATGGATCCTTCCTGAGTGCCCCTGGGTGCTAACCACTCTCCCCTGTCTCCTCAGTGGCCATGCTAGTGCCCTCCTGTCCTCCTGGGATGAATTATTCAGAGGGGAAAGCAGTGGCTGGGAGAAGAGTCCGGGCTGCAGACAAGGAGGCCTCCTTCCCTCTGGCATGGTGTTTCTTTTCTGTTTCTGTTGTAAGTTCAAGAGAATTAGGGCTCTTTCCTATGTTCTGCCATTTTGCCAGGGGAATTACAGATTTTGCATAGAGTACTAGGAAGCATCCAAAAGCAATAATTATAATCATGGTGCCTTCAACTCGCTTCCCTGACATTAAATGGACCATGACTGATGCGTTTCTGGAGAACATCTCCCATGTCTTCCTTGGTGGAACTCATGTATAATGATGTTTTGTTCCAATTGAATGCAGCAAATTGGGTGCAGTGGAGCAAGCCTGGGGCAGCTCCAAGGTGCCATTACAAGCTGTGAAGGGAGATGCCTTGGAAGGAACAGATAGGAACAGAGATGCGGAGCAGGCTAGGGACTGTGGTGTCCTTGGAAAGGTGACTAGGATACTTGGCATCCATACTGGGGCCTGGGCTGGAGCGAAGGCCTGACTCCTCAGCTGGAGTCTGTGTACACACTGCATGTGGAGGTCAGATATCAATGCGGGTGTTTTCCCCAGTCATTCCCCACATTAGACTTTGAGACAATGCTTCACTGTTCCTAGGATCTTGCTGGTTTGATGAGGCTGGCTGCCAGTTAGCCTCAGAAATTCACTTGTCTCCACCTACCTACTAAGATTACAGTTGGGTGCAGTGGCTCACACCTGTGATCCTAGCACTTGAGGAGGTAGAGGCAGGAGGATCTCTGTGAGTTGGAGGCCAAGCTGGTCTATAAAGTGAATCCAGGACAACCAAGGCTACACAGAGTAATCCCGTCTTGGAAAAAACAAAACAACAACCAAACAAAAGATTACAATGTGCATCACCACAGCTAGATTTTTTTTTTAACATAAGCAGATTCCGGAAATCAAACTCACATTGTCATACTTGTAGGCAAACACTTTAGTGCCTGGGTGTCTCCCCAGTCCTCTCCCAAGCCCTGTGTCTCTGGGTGCAGTGATTAGAACACGATATAAGGACAGTGACTTTAGGGTCTGCCATGCTGGGCTCTTACTGTTGACCAGACACCAGACGACTTATTTTCTTTTTGTGTTGAAGGGAGATGTGGAGAACTGTCTCAAAAAGTTGGGATTCAGGTTATTAATGACAATGAAGAGATGGGTAAAATGTATGGATAAGAGAAGGGGGTTTTCTGTTAGGAACCAATGTTCATAGAATGGTGATCTGGGAATAAACCAGCATCGAGACACCAGAAAGTTGGACACAACAATGTGTTTCACTTCAGAGCCTGAGAACCTAAAAGTCTTTACCATAGGCAGCAGCTTCCCATCTCTGACCTGAGAGGACAGTCCACTGTGGTCACTGGTTGAGGGTGTGTGCCACCCTGGTGGGAAGGCAGTGATGGGAGTAGCTCTTGGCTGTGGCAGAAGGCTGCTCGCTCACATATAGGAAGACAAGGAAACGGAGATGAGACAGGAAGTGGGTCCAGGCTTTGACCCTCCAGACCTACTCCCCAGCTCAGCTCCACCTCATAGCTAGAACCTTCCAGAACAGCGCTCCCAGCTGAATGTGAGCATTTCCTATTCAGCCATGACGTGGAGAACATTTCCTATTCAACCATGACATGGTGAACATTTCCTATTCAGCCATGACACAGTGAACATTTCCTATTCAGCCATGACGTGGTGAGCATTTACTATTCAGCCATGACATGGTGAACATTTCCTATTCAACCATGACGTGGTGAGCATTTCCTATTC
>NW_026592710.1:2851361-2865741 GCF_907164565.1 Psammomys obesus | reverse complement strand
GGTGAACATTTCCTATTCAACCATGACGTGGTGAGCATTTCCTATTCAGCCATGCATGGTGAACAGTTCCTGTTCGGCCATGCATGGTGGGCAAAGCCCTGCTTTGAGCTTCTGGAGGCATCTACACCAGCAGCAACACACACACAAGTCACCTTTACTGCATACTCCCTTGGGGTTACAAATAACCTCATGACTTTCTCAAACAAGGCAGCGTATTTGAGCCTCATATCAACTCCTCCTGTTACCCCATTACTCTTCTATACACACGGGACTTCAGTGTAAATCAAGGTACCCGGGAGTGAATGCTCAAAATTAATTGGCATCTTGGTATGTAAGGGGACATGGCCGTATGCTTCGAATGTGTGTGGCTAATGTCCTGTCACTGTAAATTAGGACCCAAATTGTTCCAAGAATATTGATGTACCATGAATCCTGGAATTGACAGAGAGGACTGGAGGTGATTTTTATGCAAACAGGTCCTTGATGGGAAAGCTGAAACCTCCTTTTCTATTTCCCTCACATCTCTGGGAAAGTGTGGGAGGGGTGGGCTTAACACTCACACCGACCTCAGAGCCTGAGTCCTGAGGTCCTGGAGCCCTGAGCGTGTGTGTGTGTGGAGGGGGGGGGTCTGTCCTGTTGTGAGAATTCATCTCTGAATTTTCACTGCCCACAGGTAACTTTCAAAACATTAAGGCCATAAAGAGCCTTTACGACAACATAAAATAAACACATGCTGAAGTCTTCTCCAACTCATTAATTACTGAGGAACCAAGGAGGTGGGAAGGCAGACTGCAGTGACAGCCGAGCAGAAGTTCCAAAGACCAGCACGAAGAGAGGGAGACAGTGCACCGGGAGAGGAGAGCTGGTGGCTGTGGGGCTGACACTCGGCAGCCGTCTAGGGCAGAACAGAGCTTCACAGTCACCAAGGGAGCGGCACCCAGCAGATTCTCCTACCCGCAGAAGCGTTCTGTGTGTGTGTGAGGGGGGGTGGTCCCCACTGGCACGTGTGTGCGTGAGGCTCTGTGATTAAGAGGAGGTGCTAACTGGCTGAGTGCAGCGATTGCCATCTGCAGCTCTGTGCCACAAAGCTGGCACTGACGGAGAGCTGCCTGCAACAACATTCATTCAGACAGAGAACTTTCTCCACCATAGAGAAGTTTCCAAGGGTGGTGAGCCCACCATCCTCCGTCTAGAGAACCATGAAGCTCAAAATAAACTTTGACCCAGTTGGTTCTGTCTTTGGGAGGGCAGAGAAGCCTTCCTGGGCATCAGGAAAGTGGCTGTGTTTCCACGGGCTGTCAAATCCAAGCTCTGCCTGAGCTGGCTACAGGAACATTGAGGAAGCCGGGCTGGTGGCCAGCCCTGAGCTCCCAGCATCTGCTCTGCTGGCAGGGTGCTGGCTGGAGCTCATTTCAGGGTGGAGTGGTTATCATAGCATCTTCCTTCTTTGGGAGTGTCTGGAGACCTTATGTCAGATTCTGTCTGGTGGACTTACCCATGTGAGTGAGAAAAACAGGAAATGCTCTTGTCCTTGGTGAACCTGCTTCAGTCAGTGGGTCTAGGACCAACTGAGGCAGAGAAATCCAGGGCCAACGTAGCGAATGTATTTTGTTTTCATGCATGGGAACCTTCTATACTGTTCTCTGGCGCTCTGAGAACACACTCAAGGTGGACACCAGTTTACGATTGTTCTTCCTTCATTGATTGTTGGGTGGGCTTAATGATTTTTACCTCTCAGTCCCCCAACCAAACTCTAGCCAACAAGAACCCAAAGGTTCACATTAGTGTGCTGCCATCATGCAAAAAAGAAGCCGAAGGCAGACTGCACACAGAAACTCTTTACATGGCTAGTTAAGCATGTCACCTGCTTCGGCTAGTCCATGGTACCCACTGACGGGTCCACCTGTGGTGGAAGATGTGCAGCACTTATATGGCGAACCTTTTCTATGCAGAGTGTCCATTTTCAGAAGCCACGTCTTCTTTGAAATAACATGTTCAGAGAAGTTGGTCCAGTGCATTAGCTGGCTGAAGTAGGAGAGAAGTGAATGCAAGAAAACCTCTGAGGGTGGAGAGGTGGCTTAGCAGGTGAGGACACTTGCCCCCAAGACTGATGCCTCAGTTTGTCCCTGGGACCCACATGGTGTAAAGAGAGAACTGACTCCCAAAAGGTGTTCCTCACACATGCACACCAAATATACAGACAGACAAGACAGGCAGGCAGCACGAACACACACACACACACACACACACACACACACACACACACACTCACGTATGTGCAGAAAGAATGTAAAAGCCATGGCATGGGCATGGGGCCGTGAAACGCCGTCTTCTGGATATGACATGGTTGTTACACTCATGAACCCTAAGCAGCCATGGTTACCTGCAGACCAAGCCCGCCAGCACTCCAGGTATTGGCAGTTGATGGCCACTGGGGGCGTGCTGCCTGGTGTTCTTGGGGGTTGCAGCCATTTATAGGCTGTGCAGGCTCCTGTGTGTACAGGTGGCATGATCAGATACAGCAAGACATGATTGAGGGAGGGAGGAGAGACAGAGAGGAAAAGAAAGAGAGAAAGGTTGGGATGGGGAGGAGTTCAAGGTCAGGGGCTGGTTGGAGGAAAACGAGGCCTGTGATGGTCGTAATATATTACATGCATGTCTTTAAGACTTGCCCATTCTCCGGGTGTCATTCCCATGCTTCTGCGTGATGTGCATGAGAGAAATGCCTGTTTGTGTAGCTCTCGCTGGTTTGTCTCTTATTATGGGAGCTCGGCCCAGGACCAGAGGCAGATCCAGAGCAGAGAATTCTTGCTTTCTCCCTGACACCGGGGGGTGCCTTCCTGAGCAAACTGCTGACCCCATTCCATAGCAAACAGACCATACAAGAGGTGTTTAGACTGAGAACACAGGCTCTGAAACAACGGAGGGGGCAAGGGCTTGAAATTCTCTTACTCTCAGGCCAGGAAAGAGCCACCTGAAATTGTTGATTGAATTATAAATTTCAGAAATTTGACACACCATGTGTCTTAGCTCCACCGTGTTGCTGTGACAAAAATACCTGAGCAGAGTCCCTTAAGGGAGGAAGGGTTGATTCAGCCTGTGGCTTCAGAGTGGCTGCCTCCATCATCGCACAGAAATCATGCAGCCTGAGCAGGAGGCTTGGTGGCCAGCTGTGTTGGCTGTCAGGAAAGAAAAGGAGAGCATGAAGTGGGGCTATAAAACTTGAAAGCTAAACTGCCCTGGGCTACATCTGTGCAGGGGTTCTAGGTTATCTCCATGCATGGTACTTGGTTGGAGTATGAGTCTCTGGGAAGACCCCTGTGTTCAAATTTCTGGTTCTGTTGCTCTCCTTGTGGAGTTCCTGTCCTCTCCAGATCTTACTATTTCTCACTTCTAACATAAGATTCCATGCACTCTGCCCAACAGTTGGCCATAAGTCTCAGCATCTGCTTTGATTAGCCTGCAGGGCAGAGCCTTTCAGAGGCCCTCTGTGCAGGTTTCTAGGTTGTTTCCTGTTTTCTTCTTCTTCTGTTGTCCTTCCTCTTTGCCTTTCGGGATGGGGATTGAGCATTTTAGTCAGGGTCCTCTCTCTTGATTAGTTTCTTTAGATTTACAGATTCAAGGGATTATATAGTAATGGGAAGAGGGACTGCCTCTGACATAATCTGATTGGCCTGCTCTTTGATCACCTCCCCCTGAGGGGGGAGCAGCCTTACCAGGCCACAGAGGAAGACAATGCAGCCACTCCTGATGGGATCTGATAGACTAAGATCAGAAGGAAGGAGAGGAGGACCTCCCCTATCAGTGGACTTGGGGAGGGGCATGCGTGAAGAAGAGGGAGGGAGGGTGGGATCAGGAGGGGGGAGGAAGGGGCTTATGGGGGGATACAAAGTGAATAAAGTGTAATTAATAAAAAAAAAAAATCCTGTTCACCCAGAGCTCGGGGTCCAACTTCTCTACTGCTGCGCCAGTGAGACTTGGGTCCCGAGTTCGATCACTCTGATAATAAAGCTCTCTTGCAATTGCAATAAACAAACAAACAAACAAACAAACAAACAAACAAACGAACCTGAAAGCTTCCTCCAGTGAGTCCCTGCTTAGGGTCTACACTCTTCCCAAGCAGCATCCACAGGTAGGGAGCCAGTGTTCAAATCCATGGGCCTCTGGCTCTTTTCTCATTTAAGCTGCAGCACCAGCCATCCCTCAGTTATAAACCAGTACACCTTCAGCTACCACAAAGCCTGCCTACCTCTCTTCATAAGGAACTCCCATCCTCCTGCCCCCACCCCACCATGTCTTTCTGTGTCTCTCCCTCAGTGTCTCTCTCTCCCTTACACACACACACATGCACACACACATGCACACACACATGCACACACACACACACACACACACACACATATAGTATAAGAACCCTGCTCAGCACATTAGTTTGTTTTTGCCCTGTTCTTGAATAAACAAAATCATAGCATACACATCTTTTTGGTTTGGCTGCTTTTACTAAGCGGCATCTACAAGGTTAGTAAAAGCAAGATTTCAGCGGGTTGAGTCTGTGCAGACGAGGAAGGCACAGGTGGGTGTGCCAGTTCACATCATGGCAGACAGGAAGCAGAAAGATGGAATCTCTCCCAAGGACCCACTTCCAGTGACCCACTTCCTTCACATAATGAGTACTATTGTTTATTGCTTCTTCCTGGGAATATACCAAATGTGTTTTATTGCTGATGGCCTATCAGGAGGTTTTACTTGAAGGCTATTACACACAGAGCTGCTACAAACGCTCTACTTTATGTCGTTGGGGGAGCATAAGCGCGATGCTATTTTGAGCATCTGACTAGCGTGGCTCTGCTGGGAGGCAGGCATGTGCCGTCAGCTGCCAACACGCACAGCTGCATGGAGACTGGGAGTGACCCCCAGTGCCAAGTCAGCAGATTCCGGGCGCTTGCTTCTGGGGAGATTCAAAGCTGGGTCCCCATGAGGCTCCCATCTAACAGTGTTAATCAACAGATGAGCACACAGCTCTGCTTTATGCCCTGTTCCGTTTAAGGACATCTAAGGTAATTTATGCTGTGTGTTCCTTAATTGTGAAGTCACTGATGGCCACGCTGTGATGTCACATGCGCCTATATGACACATGTGTGCCGTGTGCTTTCCCTCCTGGGCTCATGATGACCTTCTCTCGCTTAGGGACACTAGGTAGTGGTTCGGCATGGTTTAAACAAAGACACTGATTGCATTAGAACATTTTTAGCGTGTGGTGCTCAGCTCAGCTCAGCCTACATTTGAGTGGATGTTTAAGGATGGAGTAAATTTCATGTAAACTCTTGTAAACAGGAGAGGAAGGTGACTGGTACTCATTTCTTCTTGTTGAAGCAGCTGTGACTGGGTGGGGGGGGTGCAAGGTGGGTGGGATAGAGTGGTGGTGGGTTGAACGGGGAGGCTGGGCTGGGTCAGCCTTCCTGTACTGCAGGGTGAGATGAAGGTTCCCACTTTCCCTGGATGTTCTGCAAGAGTCTCTGCGAAGAATTACAATTTTGTACAATTCCTCCGGCCCTGCTGGTTTTTGCTTCAGTGTTTGGAAGCTTTGCGGTTAAGCACGTACTCATTTAAAATTTCTATTTTTTTTTTCCCAGTGAAGTACCCCTTATCATTAGGCAATGCCTGTGCTTATTCCGGGTGGTGGCTTTTGTTTTGTTTTGTTTTGTTGTTCTAGATACTGCCATGCCTGGTACTGATATGACCACTCCAGCTTTCTTTCCATTGCTGTCTTATATAGCACATAATTTTCTATCATTTTACTTGTTTCTTTATTATTTTATTACAACTTTATAGGGGTATAATTCACATGCCATAAAATCCACCCATTTAAAGTGAACAATTCAATGGTTTTCAATATAGTCACAGAATTACGCTGTGATTGCCACAATCAATTTTATGGCAATTTCATGACCAAAGAAGTGACCTGGGATGCCAGAGGCCTCGTCCACCCCTGTTGCAGCAAGTGACTTCCTTCGGGCCTGACATGAACTTCACCATCATGAAGCAAAGCTGCTCTGGAGACCCACGGAAGAGCGTGGCCTGCAGCCGTAGAGGCAAAATGAACGGCGCAGCACGGTGTGAGCAAGGCTCATGGAGATGGCGAGGAGGCTGTTAACGTTCTCACGCATAAGGAGCAGCTCAGCAGACTCGGCTGAGGATCCATATACTCCTCACTCTTCCCTCCAGAAGTTCTTAGTCTTGGGGTCAGGGTGCCAGAGCCATGGGTGATGGCGGGTAGCAGTCGGGACTCCAGACACTCAGGTTCTGCGTTATCATCCATTCTAGGGGACAACCTTTAAAAAGCCATCTCACGGCCCCTGAGGGAGGCAGAGTCTTCGTTCATTTCATAGTTTTCAAAGCTTTGATGGTGGACGTGCTTGTCTGCCTGCTGTGTCATGGGTGTGCTGCAGGTGACTGGAGAGGCCAGGAGTGACTCCAGTGGCCTAGCGCTGAAGTTACAGGCAGGTGTGAGCTCCCAGTGTGGGTCCTGGAAACCCAGCTGAGGTCCTCTGCACGGGCAGCATGTGACTGTCATTGCCGAGTTGTCTCCTCGTGTCCTGGTCAGCCTTTGTCTGACAGAGAGTAGAGTCACCTGGGGTAGAAACATCATTGGAGGAATCACTCCCACCACGCTGGCCTGTAGGCATGTCCATGGGGGTGGGGGGTGTTTTTAATTAGTAACTCATGTGGGCAGCCCAGCCCTGGCTGCAGTCCCCGGGATATGAGGAAGCAGGCTGAGCAGGCCCTGAGGAGCAAGGCAGTAAGCAGCACCCCCAGCCTGTGCTTACAGAGGACGCTTGTCACTCACTGCCCTGGCTCCCACCGTCTTCCTCCTCTCTGACACTATGACTGACGTGTGTTGCCACAAGAACATGTGCTTTCATTGCTTGAGATCCCGGGTCATTTGGTGCCCACTGCGACATTTTCCAAAATCTCCAAGCCATCCCACACCCCTCGGTCCTGGGTGGGACCTCCAAAGCCTCCCCAGGGGCTCTCTGACCCTGACTCTAACCAGCCTGAGGGAGGTGTCTCCTTGAGGTGTGTTCCTGATGCTGACTGTTGATGTTAAATGCCTTTTCACCAACTTGTAGACTGTCCTTGAGAAACATCTTCTGTTCCTTTGTCCATTTGGGGAATTAGGCTAAAACTTAGTCTTTTTCCTAATCTGTGAACTATTTGCATCTTATAGGCATGAATTCACTTGTCAGGGAGTAACATGCATTTTCCCATTGATAAGGAATGGCTTTGCTAATCTTTCGACAGGAAGAAGTGAGCTACGGTGCCAGGAAACACGCGCAGGTAACAACCGCTGGGTGCAGCTCCAGAGGGAAGGAGCGTCCTGTATGAAGGGTAAGAACAGGGGAGAAGATTCCAGGCATGGTGATCACACGCCGGTGCTGGGCTGGTAGGACATGCAAAGGGGCACGGATGCCAGGAGGTTCCTGACCATCACTGTTTCTCAGGGGGACAGGACCAACTAGAGTCAATGTTTTAAACATCTCCGTTTCTATTGGTTGTCTGTTCTCACCTGATGGTGTTCTTCAGAGGGATTTAGATGCTGACAAAATCACTTCCTATATGTTTGGGGTTTGTTGCTTGTGGTTTTACTCACATATCTCAGAAATGGTGTGGGCTTGATAGTAATGGTTGATAGGTGGATACCTGTTTTCTTCTAAGAGTTTCTAGTGTAAGTTTATGCAGAGGGCTGTGGCGTGTTTTTGGCTAGCTTGCTCTACGTGGTTGAAATAGTGATGGTACTCCGTTCTGCTCCACACTGGTGTTCACTCCTGAGATTTGCTTGTGGGCTGGAGAGAGTGCTCAGTGTTTAGTGCTGGTTGCTTGTTCAGAGAATCCGGCTCTGACTCCATGCATCCACATGGAGGCGCACAACTGCCTGTAACCCCTGTTCCAGGGGGTCTGACACCCTCTTCTGACCTCTATGGGCAAAAGGCATGCCTGTCATGCACAGGTGCACACGAAGGCAAAACCCTCTTACACATTAACTAGGTAAGCACACTTTACACAAAGACCCTCCTCTAGTTTGATTTGTTCGGGCACCTTTGTTGAAGTCCAATTGACTGAAACTATCAACGTTTAATTTTTAAACATTCGTATGTGCATGCTATATTCCGCATTCATTCATACAATGTATATGACTGTTGTGTGTGTGCATGTGTTTCTGTGCCACTGCCCACATGTGGAGCCTGGAGAACAAGCTGTCTTCTGTCTTGTCTAAGGCAGACTTCCCTGTTGTTTGTACCTGTGTCCCAAGCATGCAGAGAATCCCGTCTCATGTCCCAGCTCACCACAGGCATGCTGGGATTGCAGGTGCACACTCTCGTGCCCTGCCTGTACGTAGACAGTGGAATCCAAATTCAGGATCTTGTGCTTGTATGGCAAGGCGCTTCATCCACGGAGGTGCCCCTCCAGACCCCAGGCTTCTCACCTGCCTCATGGATCTGTTCGCCAGAGGTTACACACCACCCCAGTGCTTGGCTCAGCCTCCTTGTCTTCCTACTAATGAAGTGAGGGACCCCCAGCCCTGTTCTGCTGTTGTTAGGGCCTTTTGGCTACTCTGTGCCCCTTGAATTTCCAGATGAATTTGTGAATCAAGTTGTCAGTCCTGGGGAGTCCTCTGGAGATTTATAAAGATTGCAGCAGCTCTAGTTCACTTAGGCAGCACAGCTATGGTTTTGAGGTGGTGTGAATACTCCCTCAAGGCACCTGTGTTGAGAGCCTGGCTTTCAGCATTAGAGAGACCTTTAAGAGGTGAGCCCGCTGAGCGATGGTTAGGTCTTATTAGAGGCACTGAGCGGGGACTGAGGTCTCTCTCCTGAGACCCTGAGTCAGCTCTCAGGACACCCAGCTGTTGTCACAGCCGACCCCTCTTCTGAATTACTCTCTGGTTCCCTGCCACGGCCTGACACCCCTCTCTCCAACACAGCCCCATGCTGTAGGGCCACCAACCACGTGTTTGAATTTTTGGCCTGCAAAAGCATAAACCATGCAAACCTCCTTCCAAGTGCCTGGTCCCAGGTATTCCATTACAGTCACAGAAAAATAAACTAATACGGGAGCATTGCCATGAAGAAAACATTGTCTTTCAGCCCACACACACTCATGCCCCACTATTCATTTAGAACCTTGATTTCTCTCGGGAACGTCAAAGTCTTAAGAGTACACGTTTTTCATTTCATTTCATAATTGTACTCTGAGGCATTTACTTCTGTTTGATGTTACTGTAAGTGAAATTGTTTTCTTAATTTAAGTTTTGATGTTTTAATTGCCACTATATAAAATGCAATTGATCTCTGTATATTGGTTTTCTATGTCCCAAAGCAACTCCAAACTGATTTATTAGTTCTAATAAATTTCCAGTGTGGGCCTTAGGGTCAGCTATGTACAAGGTTCACATCTTCTGCAAATAGAGATATTTCATCTCTTCTTGTTTTAGCCAGGTTGTCAGGTCCTCCTTCCTCTTCATGTCCTTTCCTTCCTTCTTTCCTTTCTTCTCCTCATTCTCCCCTCCCTCCTCTCCCCTCCTCTCCCCTTTCCCTTCCTTTCTTGCTTGCATGCTTGCTTCCTCTCCTACCCTCTCCTCTTCCCCTCCCTTCCTCTTTCCTCCCCTCAGCCCTCTTCATTCTGTTCCTTTCCTCTCTTTTGACTCAGTTGTCATGAGATAAAGCTGTGCCTACAATAGAAGCACCACTACTGTGCATTCTTGTCTAGGTCCCTGGAGTATGGAAACGTGTTCAGTGTTACCAACAGGTGTGCTGTTAACACAAGCGTCATTTGGTAAACATCCATTCTGTTTACCTTGTTTATTATTTTTTTCATCATGAAAAAGTATTGAGTTTTGTTCAAAGACTTTTTGTGTCTGTCAGCATCATGCGGCTTTATGTCATTTGTTTATTGATACAGAGTATTGCATTTTAAGAGATTTGGGGGGATGTTAAGACAATCTTCCTTTCTTGTGATACCCACATAGCTGGGAGTTCCTAATTGTTCTGATATTATATTAAACCCCTACCCCTCCTCCCTCCTTCCCCTCCATCTCTTTTTCTTTTTCCTTCTCTCCTTTCTCATCTTTCCCTTCCTCTTTCCCTCCCCCTCCCCTACTCCTGTCTTCTCTTTCTCCTGTTCTTTTTTCCTCTTCATCTCCTCTTCCTTCTTCATTCTGTAGCCCTGTGGATCAAACCCAAAGCCTCCCATGAGCCTGGCAAGTGCTCCAGTATGTAACCCAGCCCTTAGTTATATTGCTGATATGATGTCAATTTGTTCAGCAAATGTGCTCAGTACAGTTTCTAGAGTTTCACTCCTGTTAAATGAAAATGATGATGGTCCATCCTAGGGAAACATTCATCTGCTTCTGAGAAAGGTATCTGCTCTGGTGCTGCTGGGTGGGGTTCTGGGGGGCCAGCAGGCACAGCAGGTGTGTTGTGTAGAGTCTTGCTTACCTTCTGCCGACTGCTGGCCCAGTTGGTGAGCACCAGCTCCTTCAGCCATGTGGTCTTGCTCTCCTTTCAGTTCTGTCGGTGTTTTGTTTACATGCTCTGTGGTTCCCATATGAGGTGGATAGGTGTTTACAACTGTTACATCTTCTTACCAGTATGAGATGTTCCTCTTCATACCTGGCCATACTCTCTATCTGCAGGTCTATGCTGCCTGACGTCAGCAAAGCCACTGAGCGTCTGTCTGGCTCCCACTTGCATTCGGGTCCCTTTGCCTGCATGCTGTTTGGCTGCAATCTGTGTCCCGCTCAGAGGAGGGCAGTCTTGCCCGGCTGGACAGTCACTGTCTTGCATCCAGCTTGCCCGCAGGTAGCAAAGTGGTGCGGCTGGCACCTGGAAGGTGTGCCCGCCCTTCACGCTCATTTCCTGCCTCTCTCTGGAGCCTGCCCTCACTCACTTACCCCTTCTTATTTGAACCGAGCAAACCTTTCCTGGTGTAATATTTCATTTCCTTTACCCACCTCCACTGCATTTGTGAGGAATAGTTAGTGTTTACATTTACCCATGACTTTATCATCTGCATTTCAACTTATCAAAAAATTGTTCTCGTTCTTATTAGTTCTCTGCAGTATCTAGGCAACATGTTTTGACCATAGCCACCCTCCTCCGTAGCTCCCTGAAGACCCGCCCTGCCTTAGCCACCCACTCTGTGTCCTCTCCCCTTGTCCCTCCCCCTCTGAAGCCCTTTGGTGCAATTTGTGCTCCTCACATACTGAATGTGCGACCTTCCACCGCAGTGTGGCTGACTTACTCAGCTAGTGGTGAACACTGTGTCTGCCTCCCCTCTCCATGCGGGATTGGGTCTGGCCTGGGCTTGCATGCACACCTGGGGCACGATGTCACCATCGCTCTGAGGGCAAACGTGCACTTCTCCGCTGGACTCAGAAAATGTTCCTCCCCTGTCCCCTCCACCCCCGGAACTCTTATATTCTTGCCCCCTCTTCTGCCATGATCCCTGAGCCACAGGAGGAAGGGGGCACTACACACTTAACTGAAAGTTTATACTAAGTCCAGTCTGATACAACCTTTTACTCCTGTGTAGCTCCCTTCCCCCTCTCTTCTTTTTTTATTATTAATTCCCATGTGTTACAAACCCAGTAACATGTCATAATTACTTCTATGTAGAACTTGAAGCCTGCTACAGCAGCCATGAGAAGGAGAGGCAGGACAATGTTGATGGAGCTTGCTGTATCAGCCTTTGTCACCCTCTGCAAATTAAAGTCACCGCTTCCTTTTTCAGCACAAATTTTTCCTACACACATCCTTGGCAAACTTATTATCAAATACATGCCTTCATTTTATAAGTCTAATGTACAATTATGTGTGTATTTCTCCATATAATTGCTTTGGAAATCAGTTAAAATAAGAAAAGAGATAGAACAGCCACGTCTACAATTCTTGGATTACTTAATTACGTTACCGGTGCTGTGTGCTCTTGCTAACGGATCTGAATCACTGTACACAGCTGCTTGTTTCCAACTTAGAAATTTCCCATAATATTTTTGATACGGAGGGTATGCTTCCAACAAATTCTCAGGTGCTTTGTATCTAAGAACAAGATAATTTCTCCTCCATCTTAAAGGGTGGCTTTTTCCGGAGTTGCAGCTTTTCGTGAACTGTTAGCTCAATTTCCAGCATTTTGAACACACCATCCTGGTGCTCTGCGACCAGGTGGCGTCTGAGGAGACATTAGCGTCAGTCTTGTTGAGGTAAGCTGTGTTGGGTGGGCTGCTGTTTGGGAAGCATTAGGAGAAGTGGCCTTGTTGGAAGACATGTGTCACTGACAGCAGCTGACACATGCTCTTGCTCCACCATCAGAAATGTTAACCCCTCTGAAACTGCGAGTCAAATTAAATGCTTTCTTTTATAAGTTGCCCTATTCATGATGTTTCGTCACAACAGTAGAAACCTAACTGTGACAATTGCCTTTTTCGTAGCAAACTTACAGATTCCTAATGAACATCTACATCATCCTCTTCTGCCCCCAACTCTTTCTGTGTGCCACTGAGTCCCTCCCAATTCATGACCTCTTATTGTTTAGTAATTATTGTTACATATGTGTATGTGTCTGCATGTACAATATACAGAGAATGTTTAAAAACATTCATGTATGCTATACATGTGTCCAAGGCCAAAAGCCCAGGGTATTAGATAACCTATGAAGGCATTTGCCCTGGAGAATGCTGACTCTCTCCCTCTCTCTTTCTCTCTCTCTCCCATGACCATCCATTGCTCTTCCACTCTGGATGGGATCATGTGGAATTTTGCCTTGTCTTTGTTGGCATAACAGCTGGTATTGTCCTCACCAGCTTGTTCAGGGTAGCCATATGGTAGAGATTTCTTGGGTGGAGCTTCCTTTTCATGTCAAGAGGACACTATCTAGCAGCATGTGTGTGGTCCTCTGGCTCTTACAATTTCTCCACACCCTCTTCTGCCATGTTCCCTGAGACTCAGGTGTAGGGGCTGCCTTTCAGAACTCTCAGTGGGGGCTGGGTACCTCCTGGCCACTTGCTCTCTGCATTTTGATCAGTTGTGGGTCTCTATGACTGCCTCCTGCTGCTAAAAGAAGCTTCTCTGGCAAGTGTACGGTTCTCTTGATGGACATTTCCCTGGTGGCCACAGGGTCTGGTTGTTTCCAGAGTTCTGAAAAGTCAACCCTGGACTTTTACCTGTGCCATCTCTTTACTTTTGCAGAGCCCTGGGCCCTGCAGTCTCTAACTTTCTGGTTTTTCTTTTTCTTTTTCTGGCATCCCTCTACTAAACCTGTATTACATTATTTTTTTTTTTGTCTATTTTATATTCTCCCCTAGTTTATCGATTCTGGCTTATTTCTTTATTATTCTCCTTTTGCACTACTATTTTTGGATTTGATTTAATTTCTCTTTTTATCTTTAGATGGAAATTTAGGTCTTTTCTCCGTCTCTAATGCTCAGATTTAACAGTAGAACCTCTCCTGGGTGCGGCATTCCAGGAGTCTTGATTTGTTACATCATTCATTATCTGCTAAGTAGCAAAGCTTTAGGAGGGTTGGAGAGAGAAGTAATAAAAGACTTGATTAACCCCAAATAACAGGAGAAACGACAAAATGGGAGCATAAAACACCTGAGTGAAGGAAGTTGAAAATAGCAGCTAAGATGGCAGGCATAAAGGCGGTGTGCCAGCCGGCACGCTAGGCAGGTGCCCAGAGCCTCAAGTCCATGAGGACGAAGGTTGTCAGACTGGAACGGACCATCCTGCTAAAAACACCCACGGAGGGTAGCTAAGCGCGGTGGCCCCAGCGTTCCACACAGTGCATCTCTAAAAACAGACACATCCTGTGATACCTAGTAGGTCAGCCAGGAAGGTCCTTAGCATGTGTGTTCTCCCAGGACACAGACCACCAACGGATGAAGAGTAACTCACAGTCAAAGTGCATAGGCAGGCTGACACTCACCCAGTAAATAACATGGGTAATAAAAAAAGAATATTTTCTTCTTGAAAACCAGGGCAGAGTGGCTAAATAGACAACACCAAGTGACATCAGTGAACAGGGACCACATACTGAACTGGCCCACAAGCAGGCCTCAGAAGCCTTGTGATGGTATTGATAGTCAGCTTGATGGGAGTTAGGATCATCATGAGAACAGCCTCTGGGCCTGTCTGGGAGAGAGGTTTTAGCTGAGATTAAATGGAGGTGAGCAGAGCCATGCTAAATATGGCTACAGCATCCCTCGGGCTGTGACCCTGGACCGAATGGAAACAGAGGTGAACTGGGCACCAGCATCTGTCTCTTACCTTCCATCCTTTCCTTCCCTCCCTCCTTCTTTCCTTTCCTTCCCTCCCTCCTCCCT
>NW_026592710.1:2842192-2851351 GCF_907164565.1 Psammomys obesus | reverse complement strand
CCTTCCCTCCTCTCCCTCCCTCCGCTCCCTCCCTCCCTCCTTTCTTTCTTCCTTCTTTTCTCCAGTTGATTTTGTCGGGTATTGGGTCGTAGCAATGAGAACAGTAAAACAACCTGCACCGAATTACACCCTGAACACAATGGACTCGCGGGGAATACATGGAGAAAACTTCAGTGCTGCCTGGACTTTCATGCTGGGTGACAGAACGCTGCTCCTTTGCACCATCCTGGCCCGGAGGACGTCCCACACGCATCCTCCTCCACGTGTTAACTTTTCAAACTCCCTCTTTCTGGGAGCCGTGACAGCTTGGCCCTCTCCAGCGCGTGCTCAGCAAGCCTTCAGCGCCGGCCTCGCCCAGTGTCTTCTCAGGACCTGGAGTCAGTGCTTCCTTTCGCGCCCAAGAGGTGTGCGTTTGACCCTCCGGAATGAGAGCGTGCGCTCCTGTGCTCCTGTGTTTGTGCAGCATCACCTCAGGGCTCCTCAGAGACCCTTGGCTTTCAGAGGATGGCTTCTTAGACTCCACACGCGCTTTCCGGCCTGTTATCCGCCGTCCCACTCCCCGTGCCCTCCGGAGGCGCGCGTACTCAAAAGCTGCTTAAATTGCCAGCAAATAGTGGAATCATCCTTTGAAACCGGGTAGCAAACATAATTAATTGAAATAATCTCCGTGTGTTTCACGTGGTAATAACCACTTGTGGGAGATTAACACTCCAGAAAGAGGCCCGTGGAGGCGTGCCCAAGGGGGCGTGCCCAAGGGGGCGGGGCGGCCTCCGGGAACGCCCCTTCTTCTTCCTTGACCGCCGTTTTATTTCATTTCCTTATTCATTTGCTTCCCTGTATCGTTTTCCCAGCCCAAAGACTTGTCGCCCTATAAATCGTCTCTGGGTCTGCAGAGTTGGCAGGTCACTTTATTATTATTATTGTTGTTGTTGTTGTTATTATTATTATTATTATTATTATTATTATTATTCTGTTTTTTAATGAATCCTGGTGAGGTCACGTTTTAACTCGATGCTCTGCACTGAGCTCAGGGAACTGAAGATGCCCGCAAGAGGACCGAGGGGAAAAATGCGGGTGCATTTCTTCACAGTTCTCACAAACCTGTTTGTGTGCCCAGCTCAGCAGCTCACGGAATTCAGGATTAGACCGGGAGCTGGTGGCTGCTGTGGGACCAGCCCCAAATCAGCTGTAACAAAGAAACCTGTGACACGAATGCTTGCTTGTGCCTGGTGCTCGCTTATTCTCTCTCTCTCTCTCTCTCTCTCTCTCTCTCTCACATCTCTTGACAACTCCAAGGCCATCAAGGTCACTGCAGTTGGAAAGTATAGGAATTCCTGGCTCAGAATCGGGCTGAGTGCATGCCTGGAGGATGTGGCTGAGTATGTTCAGCACCACAGAGAGGTGACATTGCTTTAAGTTCTACATTTTAAGTGGCTCTGGTTTTCGTTTGTGTTTAACCAGTACTGTCAAGCGACGAGGCAGGCCATGCCAGGCAGGACCAGGCTGGCCAGGCTGCAGAAGTGCAGAAAACACGGCCAGAGCCCTGCTCGTGCAGGCTCCGTGAAGGAGGTGCTGGGGGCACAGGCTTCAAACTGGAGGACTTAGACAGGGCACGTGTGCACACAGGCCTGTGGCTCTCTAGCTAGTGATGAGCCCAGGAGAGGCAGTCTCTCCAGGATTGGCCAAAACCATCCGAGCAACAAGACACACCGGTCACAAACAACACACATAGACACATGGATCTGTTGGCTCTTTGTGCTTTGTGAGGAAGCCAGGGATTTCATTCCAAGGAATTTTTATTGATTATTTATTATAGTTTATTCACTTTGCATCCCAGCTGTAGGCCCCTCCCTGGTCCCTTCCCAGTCCTACCTTCCCTCCCTCATCTCCTTCCATGCCCTTCCCCCATCCACTGATAGGGGAGGTCCTACTCCCCTTCCATCTGACCCTAGCCTATCAGATTTCATCAGAACTGGCTGCATTGTCTTCCTCTGTGGACTGGCAAGGCTGCTTCCCCCTCAGGAGATGGTGATCAAAGAGCCAGCCACTGAATTCATGTCAGAGACAGTCCCTGTTCCCATTACTAGGAAACCCATTGGATACTGAGCTGCGATAGGCTACATCTGTGTAAGGGTTCTAGGTTATCTCCATGCATGGTCCTTGTTTGGAGTATCAGTCTCAGAAAAGATTCCTGTGCCCAGATTTTTTGGTTCTGTTGCTCTTTGTGGAGCTCCTATCCCCTTCAGGTCTTTCTATCTCCCCATTCTTTCATAAGATTCCCTGTACTTTGCCCAAAGTTTGTCTATGAGTCTTGACACCTGCTTTGATACCTTGCAGGGTGTAGTCTTTCAGAGGCCCTCTGTGGTGGCTCCTGTCCTGTTCCCTATCTTCTCCTACTTCCGGTGTCCATCCCGATTGCTTTTCTGAGTGATGATTGATCATCTTCCCCCAGGTCCTCCTTGTGGTTCAGTTTCTTCAAGTGTACAGATTTTAGTGTGTTCATCCCGTGTTACACGTCTAACTCCAATTTCCCTAGAGGACACCATCTCAACTTACCTGTGAGGGAGCGGGCATACTTGTCAGGGCTGATTAGTGAGTGTCACAGGCCCCAGAGCAGCATGCACAGGCTGGTGAGCATAGAAGTAAGAAAAAAGGAAAACCAAGGAAAAGGAGAAAGGAAAGAGGACAGGGCCCACATATGTCAGGCGGCTGGAGTGCTAGGAGGAGGACTCTCATGTGAAAGGAAGGGTTGACATCCAGCCTCAGCCATGGCTCTCAGAGGAGCCCTTGGAGCACGAACGTGGCCTGTGTGTGTTCTCTGGTGGCCGGTGTGGGCTGTTCTAGTCCCTGGTAGGACTGGGATTAAGTCCTGTTCTTACCCCTGGCATCCTTACACACTTGCTCCATCTCCAGAAAGGCTTTCTGTCTTCTCCGCCAGCAGCTGGGCGGTGGCTGTGTCCCAGTGGTGTCCTTCTTTCTCCACATCTCCCTCCCCCATGGGCGTCACTGCAGATGTACGAGGCTAGCCCACCCAGCGCCATGTCTCCAGCACCAGGAGAGATGGGGCTTCGTGAGGAAAACGAGTCTGTTTCAGAGCACAGGGCACCAAGAAGTTGATGCTTCCCTGAAGCCCCCAGGGAAGGTACTGATTTTAGGTCATCAACGATCTCAGGTGCCCACTGTCCAAACATGGGACATCACAGAAACTGAGTTTCCAAAGTTATAGGACAGGCTAAAGCACCAACCACCGTACCCCACAGTGGCTGACGGACAAGCCCGTGTGGGCGGAGCAGTGGTCCTGAACTAAGGAGAACTTAGAGGCCCTTGAGCAAGTGGTGCAGGAGCAGCTGGAGGCTGAACGTACAGAAGAGTCTGCCAGGCCATGGGTCCCCTGTGCTTGTTGTGAAAAGAAACCAGCAAAATAGAAGATGACAGTGGATTTAAGAGTGACAAACAGTCATTCATCCAGTGGGTCTGTGGCAAGCTGGATTCCTTTACCTTCTTTGTAGCCTTGGTCATGGCCTGTAATAATAATTGATTTAAGAGATTGCTCTTTTCACAGTCCCTTGCATGAGCAAGACAGGGGAGGGTTTGCTTTCTTAGTACCCACTCTGAACTATAGTTGTTCAATAAAGAGATACCATTGGAAAGTACTTCCACACAGAATGTTAAATGGTTCAACTTTATGTCAATATTTTGTGCAACAACCACTAGGAATAGTTCATAGATGATTTCCTCAATCCATTATTTATTATAATATGAATGACATTTTGTTGGCTAATCCTGATGCAGATACTTCAGAAAACTTGTCTAAGGAAACATAAAGAATTGTTTCATTCTGGAGGTTACAGAGTACTCCTGAAAAAATACAAAGAAAAGATTCTATTAACTGTTTGGGTTCTAAAATAAATCAACAAAAAATTCAACTACAAACAGTACAGATCAGAAGAGATCAGCTGAAAACTCATTGCTTTTCAAAAATTAATGGGAGATAGTAATTGGCTATGGCCTGCAATTGGATTAATTACTCATGGTTAAATAATTCGTTTCAAACGTTACAAGGAGATTCCAACTTAAACAGTCCAAGAGGTTTAACAGCTGAAGCAGAAAGAGTTAACTCTGGTCGAACAGAGACTGCAAGATGCATGTGTGGATCAAAACTTGACTGTATTTTGGTCATTTTGCCTTCAACTCATTCTCCTAATGGGCTCATTAGGCAAAAGGGAGATAGTAATATCTCGGAATGGATGTTTTTAAGTACACAAGGTAAAAAAAAATGTAAAACTTACATAGAAAAGGTTTCTGGTTTAATCATAAAAGGCTATGACTACATCAATTGTCAGGAACAGACTCAGTAGTACTTTATATTAATGCTGAGATTATGTCATTACAGGTAATCAGTGAAGACTGGCAAAGAGCTTGTAGTAACTATTTGGGTGAAATTAACAACAAATATTCTAAAATCAAGTGTCTTCAGTTTATAACAAGAACTAACTGGATTCTCCCATGTATTACAAAAGGAATGTCAGTTCCTAAAACATCTACATTCTATACTGATGCGAATAAGTTGGAACTGACAGGCTATAAGTCAGTCAAAATTAGTCAAGTGATCCAAAGCCCATATACTTCAGTTAAAAAATTGGAGCTGTATGCAATCATTATGGTATTATTAGATTTTCCTGAATCTCTTACTATAATTACTGACTATCGATATGTAGAAAGAGTTGTTTTGCATATAGAAACTGCTAGATTTATTCTAGGTAATTCAGAATTAACCTTGTTATTTATATAGTTGCAGCAGGCAACCAGAAATAGAAACTATCCATTATATATCACCAACAGTCACAAACAGTCTTGCCAGGGCCATTGGCACAAGGAAATGAGGATATTGGCCAATTATTAATAGGAAATATATGAGAAGTCTCAAAATTTCATGAAAAACACCATGTTAACAGTGAAGATTTAAAGAAAAAAAAATCTATCACTTGGCAACAAGCCAAAGAAATTATAAGAAAATGTCCTACTTGTTCTTTGTATAATCAAACTCCATTACCCACTGGAAGTAACCCTAGGGATACTAAAAGACAAAAATCAGGCAGATGAATGTATTTCATTTTGCAGAATTTGGAAAACTAATGTTTGTACACTGTATCATTGATACATATTCGGGGTTTCAATGGGTTTTGAAGTTCTAAAAAGAACTGATTCTGTCATTACACATTTATTGAAAATAATGGTAATTGTAGAAATACTGGCAGAAATTAATACTGATGTCACCACATATGTCTCCAGTAAGAAGAAGCAATTCTTTGCATATTATACTATAAAGCACATTACAGTTATGCCACACAATCCTACAGGACAAGCAGTTGTAGAAAGATCTAACCAGACTTTTAAAAAATGCTTAGAAAACAAAAAGGAAGAGTAAAGAACCCCGGAGACAGAGAAAATAATGTTTTGTTAACTTTAAATTTTGTGAATGTTAATGAGAAAGAAACAATAGTAGCAGAGAGACATTGGGTTATAGAGAAAATGTGTAATTACATCAGTCTATATACTATAAGGATGTGTTAACATTAGAACGAAAACCTGTAATGCCTTTGTGTTGGGGATGAGGTTTTGTTTACGTTTCTATGTGGAATGACAGATATGGATTCCATCAGAATTTATGAAGATAATAAATGAGCAGAAAAGGTCTCCTGAAAACCTTGACCATTGATCTGAAAAGTGTTTAGTTTATATAAAATGTCTCTGCTTATAATTTCTTTCAAAACAGTACAATTAATGGCTTGAAGCAAAAAAGGGAAAATGTGGTGAAAATTTTGGTTTCTTTAAAAATCCAGTTATGTTATGAGAACATGTTTTTGCTTTAATCCCAGGTGTGAAATGTGGGGCTGCTTCAAACAGACCTGCATTATAGCAGCTACCTGTGACTTGTCTCATGCTCTGGGAGGGGGGTGATTTTTGCCAGGTGAAGGTAGTTTACATTTGGAATTCTGGGCACAGTGGAGAGGCTATAAATGTAGAACACCGACAGGAACTGTGGTCGTGGCTGCTACCCCTGCTACCCCCCCTGCTGCTGATGGTTCCTGCTGTTGCTTTTATGTTTTATGTTTTCTGGATTATTGATTGCTGATTGGCGATATCCTGATGATGAGGATTGGACTTTCCCCCAAGGAACTTAATGCCCCTAATCAGCAGGAAGTAGTCTAAAAAGGTCAATGTCCCCTTTCCCCTCTATCCTCCTTTCTCTCTTACCTAGTGTTGTGGGGTTTGAAGGGATTGAACCCAATACAGTAGTCAAAACTCAGGTTATAGCTTCCCTGGTAGGAAAGACTCAGCCGTGAATTGGAGGAGAGAGTTTGCTATGAGTTCTCCAGTTCTGACATGTTCTCACTGGTGCCTTCTATGCACATGAAATCTGAAGTTCTTCTGGGGCAAATTGAAAGGCTACTGCTGCTAAAACTATGGCAGAATGTCAATAATAAAATATCTATTTGATCTTCATTCCTAGTTCTATCACCGGTTCAATAAAATCCCTGGAATATACTGAATAGGATACTCACATAAGATGCCCTCTTGGGATGACCAAGTGTTGAGAAGGTCTATTATTATTACCATTATATTATTAGTATTATTATCTCAAGCCTTCTCTCATTGCTCTGTAGCTCAGGCTGATGAAGTGACTCTGGCTCTGACTCCAAAGAGTCTCATGAGGGAGGGCCTGTGTACTGGTTAGTTTTATGTCCACTTGATACAATCTATTGTTATCTTAAAGGAGCAAGCCTCAATTGAGAAAATGCCTCCATAAGATCCATCTGTAGGGAATTTTCTTAATTAATGACTGATGTAAGAGGGCCCAAACCATTGTGGGTAATGCTATCCATGAGCTGCTGGTCTGGGTTCTATAAGGGTGCAAGCTGAGCAAGCCACAAGAGCAAGTCAATAAGTGATATTCCTCCACAGCCCCTGCCTCAGCTCTTGATTTATGTTCCTGCCCAGTTTTACTTTCTGTTTTGGCTTCTGTAAATGGTCTGTGACTCTAGATAGGTAAGCCAAATAAACACTTTCCTCCACAACTTGCTTTTTCTCATGGTGACTTGCCCCAGCAATAGCAACTTAATGTGGACAGATATTGGTACCAGGAGTAGGGTATTGGCTGTGAAAGACCTGGCCATAGTTTGTTGTTGTTTGTTTGTTTTTTGCTTTGTTTTGTTTTGGTTTTTTTGTGGGAGGATTGTGGAATGACTTTGAAACTTTGGGTTAGAAAAGTCATTGTATGTTTGAAGCTTGGTGAGCTGCCTTGTGGAACCTTGGAAGATAAGAATGTTGAAAGCAAATAATAGAGGAATATAAGCCTGGCTTGTGAAGCTCTAGAGGAAAGTTTGAGAGTCCCTTAAAGACTATCAAGGCCATTTGCTAATTTGTGGTGAGAATCTGTGGCTCTGGTTAGGTGGTGCTGAACAATCATCTGTGAAAACAAGAGAACCACTGAAACCTTTGCTCTAATGGGACAATTGATGCTGATCAGCTGGAGCTGAGGAATTAGTGGTAATTAAGAGACTAGCATCAGTGAAGCAAAAATATGAGAAATGTTTGGTCAGAATCTGCACACTGAAGCTGTGTTCCAGGGGTGGGCAAGGTTGCTCCTCAGGCTGGAAGCGAAACTTGGTAGTGTAAGAGTCTCCCAGGTGGTGCTGGTTTTGAAGGCATGAAGGGGCCGTGGAAAGCAGCTGAGGCTTGGCACTGTGTGACAGGGATGAAGTCCCTGAAGAGAACCCAGGAGAGGCCATCGGTGAAATTGCAGCCCAGGGACAGCAGGAGACCCCAGCATTTTGGAGATGCCAGAATTGTGGGATGAAAACCAGAAGCAGCAGCCTCAGTGGAGGGGAGCCAGCTTGAGCCTGGAATATGAGCTGAGTGTGTGGCCGAGGGCAGAGCCAGAGATGTGACCCCAGCTTCATTGGGGAAGCCCTGGATGTCGTGAGTGAATCTCTGATGACTGGACACTGAGTTGTTCATATTTTTGGAGTTTGGGTTTGCTTTTATTTGATTGTGACTGTGACCTCGTCCTTTCCTCTTGAAGAAAAAAACAAAAACAAAAACAAAAAAAAAAACTTATTTTTATTTTATTTTGCAGGAGTCCACAGTTAACTTTGAACTTTGAAGAGATTTTGAAATTTTACAAAGACTTTGTGTTTTAAAAGTAACTGAATTTTTTAAAACTATTGGATTTTTAAATATTGGAATGTGGGCTGGAGAAATGGTTCAGAGGTCAAGAACACTGACTGTTCTTCCAAAGGTCCTGAGTTCAATTCCCAGCTGCCACATGGTGGCTCGTAACCATCTATAGTGAGATCTGGCGCCCTCTTCTGGTGCACAGGCACACATGCAGGCAGAGTGCTATATAAATAATAAACAAAGAACTTAATAAATAATTCTTTTTTAAAAATTAAAACGTTGTAATATTGTTATTCATATGTGATCTTGGGGATGAACATGAAAAGAAAGGTTATGGCTTAGCAGCAACGTGTGTGTACGAAGCTGACAAGAGGCCAATTGTCCTCTAGTTTTTTTGTCAACCTAACACAGACTAGGATCATCTGGAAGGAAGGCAACACAATTGAGAAAATGCCTTCATAATATCCAACTTTAAGGTGTTTTAGTATTTAGTTATAGATGTGGGAGGACTCAGCCCATGGTGGGTGATGCCATCCTTGGGCTGCTGGTCCTCGGTTCCATAAGAACGAAGGCTGAGCAAGCCATGAGGATCAAAACAGGAAGTGGCATTCACGGCCTCTGCACCAGCCCCTGCCTCCAGGTTCCTGAGGTTCCTGCCCTATTTGAATTTCTGTTTTGGCTTTCCTCAATGACTGTGAGTCTGGATATGTAAGCCAAATAAACGCTTTCCTCCCCAGCTTGCTTTTGGTTGCAGTATTCTTCCCAACAGTAGTAACGGCTATGAAGACAGCTTGCCTCCTGAGGAGCCGATGGAAGGCTGCAGGCATGGAGAGTTCAGCTTTCCCACGCCCTGACGTCAGCCACAGAGAGAGGCTGCAAACAGTTCTATTGCCAACAGTAGCTGCTTTCCCCACAGCCACAGACTGAAATCTCTGCACAGCCCCTCCAGCCCAGGGTCTGCACAGCCCCTCCAGCCCA